>NW_027415248.1:0-16071 GCF_964106895.1 Numenius arquata
GTTTTGGGGGGAATTTGGGGGATTTTGGGGTCCCCGAGGGGGGGGGTGTCGGACACCCCCTGCCCCACCCCCCCACCAACTGACGTTTTCTTCTGCTTCTTCTTCTCTCCCTTCCCCCCCCCCCCCCCCCCCCCAAAAACCCTTAACATCCTCCCCCCCCCCTCCACCCCCCCCGGTCTGTCCCTCTCCCCTCCCCCCTTCCCATCATCCCTTTCTGCGTCCGTCTGTCCCCCCCCCCATCCGTCTGTCCCCCCCCCGTGCCCCCCATCACCCCCTGTTACCCCCACAACCCCCCCCCGTCCCCCCCCCATACCCCAATGACCCCCCGTGACCCCCCCAATGTTCTCCCCATGCCCCCCCATATGACCCCCCCCAAACCCCCATATCCCCCCCACCCCCAATGACCCCCCCGATGACCCCCCCATCATGTCCCCCCCACCCCTCCCCATATGCCCCCCCGCCCCCCATATCCCCCCCCCCACCCCAATGATCCCCCCCATCTCCCCCCACCCCCCTTATGACCCCCCCCAAACCCCATATCCCCCCCCCAATGACCCCCCCATCTCCCCCCACCCCCCCCCGTATGACCCTCCCCGCCCCCCATATCCCCCCCCAACCTCCCCCACACCCCCCTCGCCCCCCCCAGCCCCACCATGTCGCACCCCCCCACCGCCACCCCATAGCACACCCCACTCCCCCCCCCCCCCCACCCCCCCCCCCCCACCCCCCAAAAAAAAACCCCCACTCCCCCTCCCCCAGCCATGCCGCCCCCCGCCGATGGCGCTGGCCTTGACCTTGGCCCTCTGGGCCGCCTGCCCCCCCCCCCGCCGCCCCCCAACCGCCCCAGCCCCCCCCCCTCCAGCCCCCGCCGCCGGTGGCGGGGGGGGGGAACCCCCCCCCGGACCCCCGTTTCCCGGTGGTGCCCACCCAGTACGGGCGGCTGCGGGGGGCTCGCCGCGACCTCAGCAACGAGCTCCTGGGCCCCGTCCAGGCTTTTTTGGGGGTGCCTTACGCCGCCCCCCCCCCTGGGCCCCCGCCGTTGGGCCCCCCCCGAGGCGCCGGCCGCTTGGGGGGGGGGTGCGGGACGCCACCCGCCTTCGCCCCCGCCTGCCCCCAAAACCTACGGGGGGGCCCCCCGCCTTTGATGCTCCCCCTCTGGCTCAGCGACAACCTGGAAGCCGCCGGCGCCTACGTGGCGGCCCAGAGCGAGGACTGTCTGTACCTCAACCTCTACGTCCCCACCGAGGACGGTACGGGGCGGGGGGGGGGGTCGGGGGGGGGAGCTGGGAGGAACTGGGAGGGACTGGGAGGGACTGGGAGGGACTGGGATGGACAGGGAGAGGATAAAAGCATCCCCATCCTCAGCCTCTACGTCCCTATGGAGGATGGTTGGGGGGTGGGCGGGGTCAAGAGGGCGTGGGCGTGGCCAGGCAGAAGTGGGCGGGGCTGGGTGTGGCACATGGGTGGGGCTGGAGGGACTGGGATGGACTGGGAGGGACTGGGATGGACAGGGAGAGGATAAAAGCATCCCCATCCTCAGCCTCTACGTCCCTACGGAGGATGGTTGGGGGGTGGGCGGGGTCAAGAGGGCGTGGGCGTGGCCAGGCAGAAGTGGGCGGGGCTGGGTGTGGCACCTGGGTGGGGCTGGGAGGGACTGGGATGGACTGGGATGGACTGGGAGAGGACAAAGGCATCCCCATCTTCAGCCTCTACGTCCCTATGGAGGATGGTGGGGAGTGGGCGTGGCCATGAAGGGGTGGGCGTGGCCATGAAGGGGTGGGCGTGGCACATGGGTGTGGCATGGTGGGTCTGGGTTGGACTGGGATAGACTGGGATGGACTGGGATGGACTGGGAGAGGACAAAGTCATCCCCATCTTCAGCCTCTACGTTCCTATGGAGGATGGTGGGGGGTGGGCGGGGCCAATAGGGCGTGGGCGTGGCCAGGCAGGGGTGGGCGGGGCTGGGTGTGGCACCTGGGATCGACTGGGATCGACTGGGATGAACTGGGATGGACTGGGAGAGGACAAAGGCATCCCCATCCTCAGCCTCGACATCCCTATGGAGGATGGTGGGGGGTGGGCGTGGCCAAGAAGGGGTGGGCGTGGTCAGGAAGGAGGTGGGCGTGGCCAAGAGGGATGGGCGTGTCCAGGCAGGGGTGGGCGGGGCATCTGGGCAGGGCGGGGAGGGGCAGCCCTGACCTCCCCCCATTGGAGGATGGTAGGGGAGGGGCGTGGCTATTTCGGAGGGGGCGTGGCTACCTGGAGGGGGCGTGGCCGTGTGTGAGGTGGGCGTGGCCAAGCAGGGAGGGGCCGGGCCCCGCCCCTTCGCGGTGGGAAACGAGGAGGAAAAAGGGAAGAAAAGGGGCAAATTCGGGCAGGAAACGGGGTGAAAAAGGAGGAAATCGGGTAAAAAGGGGGGGGGGGAGGTCAAAGGGAGGCCCCGCCCCCAAATCCCCGTGTCCAATGGGGGTGGGGAATGGGGAGAAAAAGGAGGAATTTGGGCAAATTTAGTGTTGGGGTGAAAAATGGAGGATTTGGGAAACGGGGTGAAAAATAGGGGGTTTGGGGTAAAGCGGGGGGGGGGGGGGAAAGGGGGGGGTGGGGTGGGGGTGGGGGAGGGGAGGCCGCCGCTGGCGGTGGAGGATGGAAAAATGGGGGTGAAAAGTGGGGGAAATGGGCAAAGCGGGGTTGGAAAAAAAACCAAACCCGGGGAAATGAAGAAACGGGGCAAAATCCGGCAAAATTGGGCAAAAAAAAAAGAAATGGAGGGAAAATCGGGGGGAAAAATGGGAGGGGAGGGGGGGAGGGGATGGGCTCTGCCCCGCCCTCTGTGCGCCCCTCCCCCCCCCCCCCGGGATGGGAAATGGGGCGAAAAAGGGAGGAAATGGGCAAAAACGGGTGAAAATCGGGAACCGGGGGGTGTGTGTGTGAAAATCGGCAGAAATGGGGTGAAAAAGAGCAGATTTGGGCAAAAGCGGGGGGGGGGGGGGGGATGGGGGGGGGGGGTGAGGACAACAACCACCCCCCTCCCCCTCGGGTACCCCCCCCCCCCCGCGGCCGGATGCTCCCCCCCACCCCCCCCCACCCCCTCCCCCCCTGGAGGCTCCCGGGGGGGTCCCTGCTCCGGGGGGGGGGTGTCCCCGGTTGGAGCAGCCCCAGCGCCATCAGCTCCCCCACCCCCCCCCCCACCCCTCCCCCGCGTCCGTCTGTCCCACCCCCACCCCCACGGCCACCTCCATCCCAGGGTCCTCCAGCCATCCCAGCATCCATCTGTCCTCCATCCATCCATCCATCCCGACGTTCTCCATCCATCCCAACGTCCTCCACCCATCCCGACGTCCATCTGTCCTCCATCCATCCATCCATTCCCAACGTTCTCCATCCATCCCAACGTTCTCCACCCTTCTTGGTGTCCATCCCCGTGTCCTTCACCCATCCAACGTCCATCCCAACATCTTCCACCCATCCCGACGTCCATCTGTCCTCCATCCATCCATCCCAACATCCTCCACCCATCCCAGCATCCATCTGTCCTCCATCCATCCATCCCAATGTCCTCCACCCATCCCAATGCCCATCTGTCCTCCATCCATCCATCCCAACGTTCTCCACCCTTCTTGGTGTCCATCCCCGTGTCCTTCACCCATCCAACCTCCATCCCAACGTTCTCCATCCATCAATGTCCATCCAACCTCCGTCCATCCCAATGTTCTCCACCCTTTTTGGTGTCCATCCCAGTGTCCTCCACCCATCCCGACGTCCATCTGTCCTTTATCCATCCATCCCTACGTCCTCCATCCAATGTCCATCCCAACGTCTTCCACCCATCCCAACGTCCATCTGTCCTTCATCCATCCCTACGTCCTCCACCCATCCCAGCGTCCATCTGTCCTCCATCCATCCCTCCCCACGTTCTCCACCCTTCTTGGTGTCCATCCCTGTGTCCTCCACCCATCCAACCTTCATCCCAACGTTCTCCATCCATCCAATGTCCATCCAACCCAACCTCCATCCATCCCAATGTTCTCCACCCTTTTTGGTGTCCATCCCCATGTCCTTCACCCAACCAACGTCCATCCCTACGTCCTCCATCCAATGTCCATCCCAACATCTTCCACCCATCCCAACGTCCATCTGTCCTTCATCCATCCCAACGTCCTCCACCCATCCCGACGTCCATCTGTCCTTCATCCATCCCTCCATCCCTATGTCTTCCATCCATCCCAGTGTCCATCTGTCCTCCATCCCCACGTTCTCCACCCTTCTTGGTGTCCATCCCTGTGTCCTTCACCCATCCAATGTCCATCCCTACATCCTCCACCCATCCCAATGTCCATCTGTCCTTCATCCATCCCTCCATCCCTACGTCCTCCACCCATCGCAGCCTCCATCCAACCTCCATCCATCCCAACGTTCTCCACCTTTCTTGGTGTCTATCGCCATGTCTTAACCCAACCAGTGTCCATCCCTACGTCCTCCGTCCATCCGGACGTCCATCTGTCCTTCATCCATCCAACCTCCATCCACCCATCCATCCATCCCTCCATCCATCCATCCCATGTTCTCCACCCTTCTTGATGTCCATCTCCACATCCAATGTCCATCCATCCTTCATCCATCCCTCCATCCATCCGTCCCTACGTCCTCCACCCATCCCAGTGTCCATCTGTCCTTCATCCATCCATCCCTCCACCCATCCCCACGTTCTCCACCCTTCTTGATGTCCATCCCTACGTTCTCCACCCATCCCAGTGTCCGTCTGTCCTTCATCCACCCCTCCATCCATCCGTCCCTTCGTCCTCCACCCATCCCAGTGTCCATCTGTCCTTCATCCACGCCTCCATCCATCCGTCCTTCGTCCTCCACCCATCCCAGTGTCCATCTGTCCTTCATCCCTCCCTCCTTCCATCCGTCCCTACGTCCTCCACCCATCCCAGTGTCCATCTGTCCTTCATCCATCCATCCATCCATCCATCCCTACGTCTTCCACCCATCCCAGTGTCCATCTGTCCTTCATCCATCCCTCCATCCATCCATCCCTACGTCCTCCATCCATCCCAGTGTCCATCCGTCCTTCATCCATCCCTCCATCCACCCATCCCTACGTCCTCCACCCATCCCAGTGTCCATCTGTCCTTCATCCATCCATCCCTCCACCATCCCCACGTTCTCCACCCTTCTTGATGTCCATCCCTACGTCCTCCACCCATCCCAGTGTCCATCTGTCCTTCATCCCTCCCTCCTTCCATCCGTCCCTACGTCCTCCACCCATCCCAGTGTCCATCTGTCCTTCATCCATCCATCCATCCATCCATCCCTACGTCCTCCACCCATCCCAGTGTCCATCTGTCCTTCATCCATCCCTCCATCCACCCATCCCTACGTCCTCCACCCATCCCAGTGTCCATCTGTCCTTCATCGTCCATCCCTCCACCCATCCCTACGTCCTCCATCCATCCAGTGTCCATCTGTCCTTCATCCACCCCTCCATCCATCCATCCATCCCTACGTCCTCCACCCATCCCAGTGTCCGTCTGTCCTTCATCCCTCCATCCCCACGTTCTCCACCCTTCTTGGTGCCCATCCCCACGTCCATCCCAACCTCCATCCCTCCCTCTGTCCGTCCGTCCATCCCCCGCCCAACCCCCCCCACCCCCCCCCCAATGGCCCCATTTTGGGCCCCCCCCGCCCCCCCCCCCCGCTTCTTGCCCCGTTTTCCCCTCCCCCCGCCCGCTTTGGGGGGGGAGGGGCTCATTTTGTCTCTTTTTTATTATTAATTTTTGGGGTTTTGGTTTTTTCTTCTCTTCCCCCCCCCCTTTTTTCGGGGCCGAACAAACAAAAAACGGTCATTTTTTAATTTTTTAATTTTTTGGGGTCTTTTTTTTTGTTTTTTTTTTTGGTTTTTTTTTGTTTTTTCATTACTTTTGGGCCCTTTTCCCCCCTCCCCTCCCCTCTCCTCCCCCCTCCCACCTTCCCCCTCCCCCCTCCTTTTCCCCCCCCCCCCCTTTCCCCATTTTCCCCTCCCCCTCCCCCTCCCCCCTCCTTTTGGCCCCCCCAATTTTTCCTCCTTTTCTTCCCTTTGGTCCAGGTTTGCTCGCCAAAAAGCGCGAGGACGGCGCGGCCGGCGGCCCCCCCCCCGGACGCAGGTAGTTTTGGTGCATGTTCCTCCAGTTTTGGGCAAATTCTTCTTTTTTTTTTTTTTTTTCTCTTTTTTTTTTTTCTTTTCTTTTTGTTGTTGTTGTTGTTATTTTTTGGGGGTTTTTTTTTGGTTCTTTTTTTGGGGTTTTTGGTTTTTTTTTTTTTTTTTTCTTCTTTCCACACCCCCCCCACCCCCCCCTTCCCTGGCCCCCCCCCCCCCTTTTCTTTCTTTCTTTCTTCCCGGGGGCCTCCCCCCCCCTCCAAATTTCTACCCCTCCCCCCCCCCCCCCACTCGGCTTTTGGGGTCCCCGCCCCCCCCAACCCACCCCCCCACCCCTTTTTTTTTTTTGGCTGCCTCTTTTGGTTCTTTTTTTCTCCCCCCCCCCTCTTTTTTTGGTGTTTTTTGCTGGTTTTGCTTCTTTTCGGGGGGGGGTTTGGGGGGGTGAGGTTTTTGGGTTTTTTTGGTGGTTTTTGGTGGTGGGTTTTTTTTTTTTTTTTTGGACATGTGTTCCCCCCCCCCCTCCCCGCCTCCCCGCCCCTTTCTTCCCCGCCCCCCCCCCCCCATTCCCGGACGTCGGGGTCCGTGTCCCCCCCCCCCCCCCACCGTATCCCTCCCCCCCCCCCCATCATCGTTAAAACAGCGTTAATGAGGCCCCCCCCCCGTTGCCACGGTGATGGCGATGCTCTAAAAAGGATGGGGGGGGGGGCACGTTGCCATGGAAACAGGCCGGGGGGGGGGGGGCAACACTCCCCCCCCCCGCCCCCAAAATCCTGACTTCCCCCCCCCCCCCCCCAAAAGCTCCAGCCCGTGACCTCTGACCCCGGCTGTCACCTCTGACCCCACCCCCACCCCCCTCCCCCATCACCAACGGGGGGGGGGGGGTGTGTGTCCCCAAAATGACATGGGGGGAGGGGGGGGGGAATGGAGGAGGAGGGGGGGGGGGTCCCCCGTGCTGGGGGGTGGGGGGGGGAGGGGGGGGATGGAGGGGGGGGGGGGGTTGTCCCTCCAAGAGGTCCCCATTGGGGTGGGGGGGGGTGTGTGTTCCCGAGGTGCCGGGGTGTCCCCAGAACTGGGGGTGGCCCTGACCTGCCCCCCCCCCCCCCTCCCCAAACACTCCTCCCCCCCATCCCCCACCCCCACCCACCCCCCCCCACCCCAGACATCCGGGACAGCGGGAAGAAGCCGGTGATGCTCTTCCTCCACGGCGGCTCCTACATGGAGGGGACGGGCAACATGTTCGACGGCAGCGTCCTGGCGGCCTACGGCAACGTCATCGTGGTCACCATGAACTACCGCCTGGGCGTCCTCGGTATGGGGTTGGGGGGGGGGTGGACACTGCGGTGGGGGATGGGGGAAGCTCTTTGAGGTCACGGAGACACCGTGGAGAACCTCCCTGGGGTCATGGTTTGGGCTTGGGGACACCACGGAGAACCTTCTTGGGGGTGGGGGACGCCATGGAGAACCTTCTTGGGAGTGGGGAACCTCATTGAGGTCATGGGGACATCACAGAGAACCTCCTTGGGGGTGGGGACACCATGGAGAACCTTCTTGGGGTCATGGGGACATCACAGAGAACCTCCTTGGGGGTGGGGACACCATGGAGAGCCTCCTTGGGGATGTGTGTTGGGTGTGGGGACATGGGGACATCCTGGAGAACCTTCCTAGGGTCATGGTTGGGCTTGGGGACACCATGGAGAACCTTCTTGGGGTCATGGGGACACCATGGAGAACCTCCTTGGGGATGTGTGTTGGGTGTGGGGACATGGGGACATCCTGGAGAACCTTCCTAGGGTCGTGGTTGGGCTTGGGGATGCCATGGAGAACCTTCTTGGGAGTGGGGAACCTCATTGAGGTCATGGGGACATCACAGAGAACCTCCTTGGGGGTGGGGTCACCATGGAGAACCTCCTTAGGGATGTACGTTGGGTGTGGGGACATGGGGACATGCTGGAGAACCTTCCTAGGGTCATGGTTGAGCTTGGGGACACCATGGAGAACCTCCTCAGGGGTGGGGAAACTTCTTGGGGGTTGGGAACCTCATCGAGGTCATGGGGACACCACAGAGAACCTCCTCAGGGGTGGGGATGCCATGGAGAACCTCCCTGGGTTCATGGTTGGGCTTGGGGACACCACAGAGAACCTCCTTGGGGACATGGGTTGGGTGTGGGGACACCATGGAGAACCTTCCTAGGGTCACGGTTGGGCTTGGGGACACCATGGAGAATCTTTTTGGGGGTGGGAAATCTCATCAGGGTCATGGGGACACCACAGAGAACCTCCTCAGGGGTGGGGACACCATGGAGAACCTCCCTGGGTTCATGGTTGGGCTTGGGGACATCGTGGAGAACCTCCTTGGGCTTGGGGACACCATGGGGAACCTCCTTGGGGTCATGGGGACACCATAGAGAACCTCCTTGGGGATGTGGGTTGGATGTGGGGACATGGGGACACCATGGAGAACCTCATTGAGGTCATGGAGACACCCTGGAGAACCTTCCTAGTGTCATGGTTGGGCTTGGGGACACCATGGAGAAACTCCTTGGGGCATGAGTTGGGTGTGGGACATGGGAACACCATGGAGAACCTCCTCAGAGTCATGGGGACACCACGGAGAACCTCCCTGGGGTCATGGGTTTGGTGTGGGGACACGGGGACACCATGAAGAACCTCCTTGGGCTGCAGGTTGGGCTTGGGAACACCATGGAGAACCTTCTTGGTGACATAGGTGGGACGTGGGGACGTCACGGGTTACTGCTCTGATGATCTGCTCCGTGGGGGAGGCCACCTCCCCACGTGTGTCCTCCCCCCCCGTGTCCCACCCCCCCCCCCCATAGGCTTCCTGAGCACGGGGGACCAGGCGGCCAAGGGCAACTACGGGCTCCTGGACCAGATCCAGGCGCTGCGGTGGCTCAACGAGAACGTGGGGCACTTTGGGGGTGACCCACAGCGAATCACCATCTTCGGCTCCGGCGCCGGCGCCGCCTGCGTCAGCCTCCTCATCCTCTCCCACCACTCGGAAGGTATTGTGTGTCCCCCCCCCTCCTCCCTGGGGACACCCAACCCCTCACCCCCAAATTGTCCTGTGGACCCTGAATCTCTCCTGGAACCCCCCGAATCCCTTGGTGGGACTCCATCCTCACGTCCCCACCACGTCCTCGTGTCCGCACAGCCTGGTGGGACTCCATCTCTGTGTCCCCCACCGTGTCCCTGTGTTGGTAGAACCTGGTGGGACTCCATCCTCACATCCTCACAAGCTGGTGGAACTCCATATCCATGTCCCCACCACGTCTCTACCTCCATAGAACCTGGTGGGACTCCATCTCCACGTCCCCACCATGTCCCTGTGAACATAAAACCTGGTGGGACTCCATCCCCACATCCCCACCACGTCCCCATGTCCATTCCACCTGGCGGGACTCCATCCCCGTCTCCCCACCATGTCCCCGCATCCATAGAACCTGGTGGGACTTCATCCTCATATCCCCACAGCCTGGTGGGACTCCATCCCCACGTCCCCACCACGTCCCTGTGTTGCCACAGCCTGGTGGGACACCATCCCCATGTCCCCATGTCCATTCCATCTCGTGGGACTCCATCCCCACGTCCCCACCACGTCCCTGTGTTGCCACAGCCTGGTGGGACACCATCCCCATGTCCCCATGTCCATTCCATCTCGTGGGACTCCATCCCCACGTCCCCACCACGTCCCTGTGGCCCCACAGCCTGGTGGGACCCCATCCCCACGTCCCCACAGCCTGGTGGGACTCCATCCCCACGTCCCCACCACGTCCCTGTGGCCCCACAGCCCAGTGGGACTCCATCCCCACATCCCCACCATGTCCCCACGTCCCCACAGCCTGGTGGGACCCCATCCCCACCCTCTCCGATGCCCCTGTCCCCACAGGTCTCTTCCAGAAGGCCATCGCGCAGAGCGGGACGGCCATCTCCAGCTGGTCGGTCAACTACCAGCCGCTGAAGTACACGCGGCTGCTGGCGGCCAAGGTGGGCTGCGAGCGGGCGGACACGGGGGCGGCGGTGGAATGTCTTCGACGTCAACCCTTCCGGGCCTTGGTGGACCAGGACGTCCAACCCGCCCGCTACCACGTGGCCTTCGGGCCGGTGGTGGACGGAGACGTGGTGCCCGACGACCCCGAGATCCTGATGCAACAGGGGGAGTTCCTCAACTACGACATCCTCATCGGGGTCAACCAGGGGGAGGGGTTGAAGTTCGTGGAGGATTCCCTGGAGAGCGAGGACGGCATCTCCGCCTCCTACTTCGACTTCACCGTCTCCAACTTCGTGGACAACCTCTACGGGTACCCCGAGGGCAAGGACATTCTACGGGAGACCATCAAGTTCATGTACACGGACTGGGCTGACCGGGACAACGGGGAGATGAGGAGGAAGACCTTGCTGGCCCTCTTCACCGACCACCAGTGGGTGGCCCCGGCGGTGGCCACCGCCAAGCTCCACGCCGAGTACCAGTCGCCCGTCTACTTCTACACCTTCTACCACCACTGCCAGACGGACGCGCGGCCCGAGTGGGCGGACGCGGCCCACGGGGACGAGATCCCCTACGTCTTCGGGGTGCCCATGGTGGGGGCCACCGACCTCTTCCCCTGCAACTTCTCCAAGAACGACGTCATGCTCAGCGCCGTCGTCATGACCTACTGGACCAACTTCGCCAAGACCGGGTGGGTGGGGTGGGGTGTGGGGGCGTGGGTGGGTGGGGGAATGAGGTCATGGGGGGCGGGGGGTGTCCCCACACCCTGGTGGGGCTCCATCCCCACGTCCCCACCATGTCCCCATGTCTCTGTACCCTGATGGGACTCCGTCCCCACGTCCTTGCACCCTGGTGGGACCCCATCCCCACGTCCCCACCATGTCCCCTGATGGGACTCCATCCCCATGTCCCCACACCCTGGTGGGACTCCATCACCCACATCCCCATCATGTCCCCGTGTGCCTACACCTTGGTGGGACCCCATCCCCACGTCCCTGTCTCCATCCCCATGTCCTTGCACCCTGGTGGGTGTCCATCCCCATGTCCCCACATCCCTGTACCCTGGTGGGACCCCATCCCCACCATGTCCCCATGTCTCTGTACCGTGATGGGACTCCATCCCCACGTCCCTGCACCCTGGTGGATCTCCATCCCCCCATCCCCACCACGTCCCCACATCCCCACAGCCTGGTAGGACTCCATCCCCATGTCCCCACCAAGTCAAGGGGAACGAGGACATGGAGGATGTGGACATGGGGGGACGGGGAGGATGGGAACGTGGGGACATGGGGGGAACATGGGGGATGGGGACGGGGGGTGGGGGATGGAGAAGGGGGGCGTCTGTGTGCACGGGGTGGGGGGGTGGGACAGTTGGATGGGTGGGTGGTTGGTTGAGTGGTTGGTTGGATGGGTGGTTGAGTGGTTGGTTGGATGAGTGGTTGGTTGGATGGGTGGTTGAGTGGTTGGTTGGATGGATGGGTGGTTGGTTGGATGGGTGGTTGGTTGGTTGAGTGGTTGGATGGATGGTTGGTTGGTTGGTTGGATGGGTGGTTGGTTGGTTGAGTGGTTGGTTGGATGGATGGTTGGCTGGTTGCTTGGGCAGGTGGTTGAGTGGTTGAGTGGATGGGTAGTTGGTTGGATGGTTGGTTGGGTTGGTGGTTGGTTGGTTGGGTTGGTTAGGTGGTTGAGTGGTTGGGTGGAAGGTTGGTTGATGAACGGGTGGGTAGTTGAGTGGTTGGTTGAGTGGTTGAGTGGAGAGGTGGTTGGTTGGACGGATGGATGGGTGGGTAGTTGAGTGGTTGGGTGGTTGAGTGGACACATGGTTGGTTGGGTGGGTGGGTGGTTGAGTGATTGGTTGAGAGGTTGGGTGGACGGGTGGTTGGTTGGATGGATGGTTGGTTGGACAGATGGATGGATGGAGGGGTAGTTGAGTGGATGGGTGGTTGGTTGAGGGGCTGGTTGGCTGGTTGGGTGGTTGGTTGGGTGGTTGGCTGGTTAGTCGAGTGGTTGAGTGGACACATGGTTGGGTGGTTGAGTGGTTGGTTGGATGGATGGATGGATGGATGGATGGATGGATGGATGGATGGGTAGTTGAGTGGTTGAGTAGTTGGATGGGTAGTTGAGTGGTTGAGTAGTTGGATGGGTAGTTGAGTGGTTGGGTGGTTGGATGGGTGGACGGGTGGGTGGGTGGTTGGATGGATGGTTGGTTGGACGGATGGATGGTTGGTTGGACAGATGGATGGACGGATGGATGGAGGGGTAGTTGAGTGGATGGGGGGCTGGTTGAGGGGCTGGTTGGATGGTTGGGTAGTTGTTGGTTGGGTAGTTGAGTGGTTGAGTGGACGCATGGTTGGTTGGATCATTGGTTGGGTGGACGGGTGGTTGATTGGATGGATGGACGGATGGGTGGGTAGTTGAGTGGTTGGTTGGATGGAAGGATGGATGGATGGATGGATGGATGGATGGATGGATGGATGGAAGGAAGGAAGGATGGATGGATGGAAGGATGGATGGAAGGAAGGAAGGATGGATGGATGGATGGATGGATGGAAGGACAGATGGAAGGATGGACAGACAGATGGATGGATGGATGGAAGGATGGATGGATGGAAGGATGGATGGACAGATGGAAGGATGGAGGGATGGATGGATGGAAGGACGGATGGACGGAAGGACAGATGGACAGATGGAAGGATGGAGGGATGGATGGATGGATGGATGGAAGGATGGATGGATGGAAGGATGGATGGATGGATGAAAGGACGGATGGATGGATGGATGGATGCATGGATGGATGGAAGGACGGATGGATGGATGGATGGATGGATGGATGGATGGATGGATGGATGGACAGACAGACAGATGGATGCATGGATGGATGGAAGGATGGATGGATGGATGGAAGGACGGATGGACGGATGGATGGAAGGATGGATGGATGGAAGGATGGATGGACAGATGGAAGGACGGAAGGATGGATGGATGGAAGGACGGATGGATGGATGGATGGATGGATGGAAGGACGGATGGATGGAAGGAAGGATGGATGGACGGATGGAAGGATGGATGCATGGATGGATGGAAGGACGGATGGATGGAAGGACAGATGGACAGATGGAAGGATGGAGGGATGGATGGATGGATGGATGGAAGGATGGATGGATGGAAGGATGGATGGATGGATGGATGGATGAAAGGACGGATGGATGGATGGATGGATGGATGCATGGATGGATGGAAGGACGGATGGATGGATGGAAGGATGGATGGATGGAAGGAAGGACGGATGGACGGATGGGTAGTTGAGCGGTTGGTTGGACGGTTGGCCAGATGGCTGGACGAAGCCCCCTCAGGGTCTCACCCTACTTTTTTTCTCCCCCTTCCCCCCCCAAAACAGGGACCCCAACCAGCCGGTCCCCCAGGACACCAAGTTCATCCACACCAAACCCAACCGCTTCGAGGAGGTGGTTTGGACCCGCTTCGACGGGAAGGACAAACGCTACCTCCACATCGGCCTCAAACCCCGCGTCCGCGACCACTATCGGGCCAACAAGGTGGCCTTCTGGCTGGAGCTGGTCCCCCACCTTCACAACCTCCACCAGCTGCCCCACGCCTCCACCACCACCCGTCTCCCCCCACCTCCGGGCGCCGGGCCCCCCCGACGACCCGTCGCCACCCGACGACCCCTTCCGCCTTCCCCCCTCCCCGCCTTAGAGGAAGAAGAAGAAGATGATGATGATGAGGGTGGGGGGGGGGGGAGGAAGAGGAGGAGGAGGAGGAGGAGGAGGAGGGGGGGGGTCGCCGACGTTTCGCCCCCTTCCCGGGGGACTCGCGGGACTATTCCACGGAGCTGAGCGTGACGGTGGCGGTGGGGGCCTCCCTCCTCTTCCTCAACATCTTGGCCTTCGCCGCCCTCTACTACAAGAGGGACAAGAGACCCCCCGAAGGGCGGGGGGGTGGGGGTGGGGGTCCCAGACGTCTCACCCCCCCCCCTCCCCACCACCACGGGGAGGGGGGTCGGCGGGGGGGCCCCCAACGATCTGTTGGGTCACGGCGGGGGGGGAGGGGAAGAGGAAGTGGTGTCCTTGCAGTTGAAACACCCGGAAAGGGGGGGGTCTTGGGGGGGTGGTGGGGGTGGGGATTGTGGGGGTGGACCCCCCCGAAGGTGGTTTGCGACCCCCCCCCCACCGGCCCCCCGGACTACACCCTGGCTTTGCGGCGAGCCCCCGAGGACGTACCGCTCATGACACCCAACACCATCACGGTGGTGGCGGGGGCCGGGGTGGGGGTCGGGGGGGGGCTGGCCGGCCTCCATCCTTTCGGCCCCCCCTTCCCGCCGCCGCCCCCCCCCGGCCACAACAGCACCCTACCCCACCCCCACTCCACCACCCGCGTATAGTCGCATCGGGACCCCCCCCCCATCCCCCACCCCATAGAATAACACACAAACAACCCCCCCCTCCCCCCTCGCCCCCCCCCCCAAAAAAAAATCCACCCCCCCACCCCCCCGGTGTCCCCTCCCACAAAACAGAACACACACACCCCTCCCCCCCCCCCAAAAAAAAAAAAGGGGGGGGGGAGGGGGAAGGGGGGAACCCCGCCCGGACGCCTGGGGGTGTCTCCTCCCCCCCCCCAACAATGGGGTGAACTCCCCCCCCCCCCCAACCTGCTTGCGTGTCCCCCCCCCCCAACGCCTGGGTCTGTTGAAGTGGGGACACCCCCTCCCCCCCCCAAAATCCAACACCACCCCCCCCCCCCCCAATTCCCCATGGAGGGATATTGGGGACACCCCCCCCCCCCTCCATCCGTTAAAGACGCATGGGGACCCCCCCCAAAACCCCCCTCCCCCCCCCCCCCCGGACGCCTGGGCCCCCCTCCCCCCCCCCCGAAGACGCATGGGAAGCGACCCCCCCTCCCCCCCCCCCCCGCAACGGACGCTGGGGTCCCCTGAGGACACATTTTTTTTGGGGGGGGGGGGGGGGACATGATAAACACCCCCCCACCCGGACACTGGGGTCCCCTGAGGTTGGGGGGGACGACACCCCCTCCAGGACACGGGGGTGCCCTGAAGAGGTGGGGGGGGGGGGGGGGGGGGCCCCCTCATGGGGTCCTGAGGACACATTGAGGGGGGGGACACCCAAAAAATACCCTCCCCCCCACCCCCCGGACTTGGGGGTCCCCCCCCCAGAGGCAGAAAGTGGGGGGGGGGGGAGGAATGGGGTACCCCCCGGATGCCCGGGGGAGCCCCGTCGGGGAGGGGGCACTTTGGGGGGGGGGTGCGGGGGGGGGGGAGGGGGGGGGTCGTCGTCGTCCTCCCCCTCCCCCACGCACAGCATCGTGCCCCCCCCCCCTTCTTCCCCCCCCCCCTCCCCCCCCCGCGTTGCATGTTCCCGACCCGGCGGCGGGAAACGAGTTAAAACCCGCAAAAACGAGGAAAAAAAAAAAAAAAACAAACCACTGAGGCCCAACGGGGGGGGGGGTGGGGGGAGGGCCGGCCCCCCCCCCCCCTCCCTCCCGTGACACCCCCCCCTCCCCCCCCCCAATCCCCGGGGGGGAGGGGAGGGGGAGGAGCATTCTCCCCCCCCCCGTTTTCTTTCTTTTGCGCTTTCTGTACAAAGAAAATTGTGCCAAACGCAGCAGTTTTGGGGTTCGGGGGGGGGGGGGAGGGGGATGGGGGGGGTGTGTCCCAGGGGCCCCCCCCCCACCACCCCCCCCTCCGCGTGCCAAGATGGCCACCGGCGCCGCCCGAGATGGCTGACGGGGGAGCGGGAGCGCGAGATGGCGGCCACCCGGAGCATCTCGCCGGTTGCCATGGAGACGGTTGGGACGAGGGTACCGGCGGGACGGTTGCCGTGACGACCACATCACTCACTCTCCCCCCCACCCCACCCCCCCCCCTCTCGGCCTCCCCCCCCTTCCCCAAAACCCC
>NW_027415249.1:0-37934 GCF_964106895.1 Numenius arquata
AGGGGCTGGCAGTGTTCCGTAGGGTCCGCTAGGGTTGAGTAAGTGCCCGCAGGAGTCTGTAGGAGTCTGTGGGATTCTGTAAGGTTCCGGAGGGTTCTGCAGGGTTCCGTAGGGGCCCCTAGAGTTCCATAGTGGCTGGTAAAGTTCCGTAGGGTCCTGTACCGTTCCGTAACTGCCTGCAAGGGTCTTTAGGCTTCCGTAGGGGCTGGTAGGGTTCCATAAAGTTCCGTGGGTTCCTGCAGAGTTCTGCAAGTGCCCGCAAGGGCCTGTAGGGGCGCACAGTGTTTCTGTCAGGTTCCGTAGAGTTCCGTAGGGGCCATAGGTTTCCGTAGTGGCTGGTAGTATTCCGTAGGGGTCTGTAGGGTTCCGTTGGCACCTGCAGTGTTCTGTAGGAGCCCATAGGGTTTTAGTGAGGTTCCGTTGTGTCGCTAAGGGTCTTGTAGAGTTCTGTCGGGTCCTGGAGTATTCTGTAGGGTTCCAGAGGGGCTGGTAGGGTTCCGTCAAAATCCGTAGGGTTCCCTAGGGGCCCGTGGAGTCCCGTAGATTTCCGTAGGGACCTGTAGGGTTGTGTAAGTGCCCGCAGGGGTTGGTAGGAGCTTGTAGGGTGCCATAAGTTTCCACAGGGTTGTGTAGGGTTCCGTAGGGGCCTGTGGTGTTTCCTAGGAGCCTGTAGAGTCTCGTAGAGTTCCGTAGGGTCCTGTAGGTTTCCATAAGCGCCCGCAGAGGTCTGAAGGGGCCCGTACTGTTCCGTAAGGATCCATAGGGCTCCGTAGAGCTTCGTAGGTTCCCTAGAGGCCTGTAGAGTACCGCAGGAGCCAGTAGTGTTCTGTAGGGGCCCGTAGGGTTCCTTCCATAGGGGCTGGCAGTGTTCCGTAGGTTCCTCTAGGGTTGAGTAAGTGCCCGCAGGAGTCTGTAGGAATCCGTGGGATTCTGTAGGGTTCCGGAGGGTTCTGCAGGGTTCCGTAGGGGCCCGTAGAGTTCCGTAGTGGCTGGTAAAGTTCCGTAGGGCCCTGTACCATTCGTAACTGCCTGCAAGGGTCTTTAGGCTTCCGTAGGGGCTGGTAGGGTTCTATAAAGTTCCGTGGGTTCCTGCAGAGTTCTGCAAGTGCCCGCAAGGGCCTGTAGGGGCGCACAGTGTTTCTGTCAGGTTCCGTAGAGTTCCGTAGGGGCCATAGGTTTCCGTAGTGGCTGGTAGTATTCCGTAGGGGTCTGTAGGGTTCCGTAGGCACCTGCAGTGTTCTGTAGGAGCCCATAGGGTTTTAGTGAGGTTCCGTTGTGTCGCTAAGGGTCTTGTAGAGTTCTGTCGGGTCCTGGAGTATTCTGTAGGGTTCCAGAGGGGCTGGTAGGGTTCCGTCAAAATCCGTAGGGTTCCCTTGGGGCCCATAGAGTCCCGTAGATTTCCGTAGGGACCTGTAGGGTTGTGTAAGTGCCCGCAGGGGTTGGTAGGAGCTTGTAGGGTGCCATAAGTTTCCAGAGGGTTGTGTAGGGTTCCGTAGGGGCCTGTGGTGTTCCCTAGGGGCCTGTAGAGTCTCGTAGGGTTCCGTAGGGGCCTGTGGTGTTCCCTAGGGGCCTGTAGAGTCTCGTACAGTTCCGTAGGGTCCTGTAGGTTTCCATAAGCGCCCGCAGAGGTCTGAAGGGGCCCGTACTGTTCCGTAAGGATCCACAGGGCTCAGTAGAGCTTCGTAGGTTCCCTAGAGGCCTGTAGAGTACCGCAGGAGCCAGTAGTGTTCTGTAGGGGCCCGTAGGGTTCCTTCCATAGGGGCTGGCAGTGTTCCGTAGGGTCCGCTAGGGTTGAGTAAGTGCCCGCAGGAGTCTGTAGGAGTCTGTGGGATTCTGTAAGGTTCCGGAGGGTTCTGCAGGGTTCCGTAGGGGCCCCTAGAGTTCCATAGTGGCTGGTAAAGTTCCGTAGGGTCCTGTACCGTTCCGTAACTGCCTGCAAGGGTCTTTAGGCTTCCGTAGGGGCTGGTAGGGTTCCATAAAGTTCCGTGGGTTCCTGCAGAGTTCTGCAAGTGCCCGCAAGGGCCTGTAGGGGCGCACAATGTTTCTGTCAGGTTCCGTAGAGTTCCGTAGGGGCCATAGGTTTCCGTAGTGGCTGGTAGTATTCCGTAGGGGTCTGTAGGGTTCCGTTGGCACCTGCAGTGTTCTGTAGGAGCCCATAGGGTTTTAGTGAGGTTCCGTTGTGTCGCTAAGGGTCTTGTAGAGTTCTGTCGGGTCCTGGAGTATTCTGTAGGGTTCCAGAGGGGCTGGTAGGGTTCCGTCAAAATCCGTAGGGTTCCCTAGGGGCCCGTGGAGTCCCGTAGATTTCCGTAGGGACCTGTAGGGTTGTGTAAGTGCCCGCAGGGGTTGGTAGGAGCTTGTAGGGTGCCATAAGTTTCCAGAGGGTTGTGTAGGGTTCCGTAGGGGCCTGTGGTGTTCCCTAGGGGCCTGTAGAGTCTCGTACGGTTCCGTAGGGGCCTGTGGTGTTCCCTAGGGGCCTGTAGAGTCTCGTACAGTTCCGTAGGGTCCTGTAGGTTTCCATAAGCGCCCGCAGAGGTCTGAAGGGGCCCGTACTGTTCCGTAAGGATCCATAGGGCTCCGTAGAGCTTCGTAGGTTCCCTAGAGGCCTGTAGAGTACCGCAGGAGCCAGTAGTGTTCTCTAGGGGCCCGTAGGGTTCCTTCCATAGGAGCTGGCAGTGTTCCATAGGGTCCTCTAGGGTTGAGTAAGTGCCCGCAGGAGTCTGTAGGAGTCTGTGGGTTTCTGTAAGGTTCCGGAGGGTTCTGCAGGGTTCCGTAGGGGCCCCTAGAGTTCCATAGTGGCTGGTAAAGTTCCGTAGGGCCCTGTACCATTCCGTAACTGCCTGCAAGGGTCTTTAGGCTTCCGTAGGGGCTGGGAGGGTTCCATAAAGTTCCGTGGGTTCCTGCAGAGTTCTGCAAGTGCCCGCAAGGGCCTGTAGGGGCGCACAATGTTTCTGTCAGGTTCCGTAGAGTTCCGTAGGGGCCATAGGTTTCCGTAGTGGCTGGTAGTATTCCGTAGGGGTCTGTAGGGTTCCGTTGGCACCTGCAGTGTTCTGTAGGAGCCCATAGGGTTTTAGTGAGGTTCCGTTGTGTCGCTAAGGGTCTTGTAGAGTGCTGTCGGGTCCTGGAGTATTCTGTAGGGTTCCAGAGGGGCTGGTAGGGTTCCGTCAAAATCCGTAGGGTTCCCTTGGGGCCCATAGAGTCCCGTAGATTTCCGTAGGGACCTGTAGGGTTGTGTAAGTGCCCGCAGGGGTAGGTAGGAGCTTGTAGGGTGCCATAAGTTTCCAGAGGGTTGTGTAGGGTTCCGTAGGGGCCTGTGGTGTTCCCTAGGGGCCTGTAGAGTCTCGTACGGTTCCGTAGGGGCCTGTGGTGTTCCATAGGGGCCTGTAGAGTCTCGTACAGTTCCATAGGGTCCTGTAGGTTTCCATAAGCGCCCGCAGAGGTCTCAAGGGGCCCGTACTGTTCCGTAAGGATCCACAGGGCTCAGTAGAGCTTCGTAGGTTCCCTAGAGGCCTGTAGAGTACCGCAGGAGCCAGTAGTGTTCTGTAGGGGCCCGTAAGGTTCCTTCCATAGGGGCTGGCAGTGTTCCGTAGGGGCCTGTAGGTTTGTGTAAGTGCCCGCAGGAGTCTGTAGGAATTCGTGGGATTCTGTAAGGTTCCGGAGGGTTCTGCAGGGTTCTGTAGGGGCCCGTAGAGTTCCGTAGTGGCTGGTAAAGTTCCGTAGGGCCCTGTGGGGTTCTGTATGGACCTGTAGCGTTCCGTAGGGGCCTGCAGGGTTCTGTAAGTGCCCGCAGGTGTCTGTAGGGTTCTGTAGGATTCCGTAGGCACCTGCAGTGTTCTGTAGGAGCCCATAGGGTTTTCGTGAGGTTCCGTTGTGTTGCTAAGGGTCTTGTAGAGTGCTGTCGGGTCCTGGAGTATTCTGTAGGGTTCCAGAGGGGCTCGTAAGGTTCCGTCGAAATCCGTAGGCTTCCCTAGGGGCCCGTGGAGTCCTGTAGATTTCCGTAGGGACCTGTAGGGTTGTGTAAGTGCCCGCAGGGGTTGGTAGGAGCTTGTAGGGTGCCATAAGTTTCCAGAGGGTTGTGTAGGGTTCCGTAGGGGCCTGTGGTGTTTCCTAGGGGCCTGTAGAGTCTCGTAGAGTTCCGTAGGGTCCTGTAGGTTTCCATAAGCGCCCGCAGAGGTCTGAAGGGGCCCGTACTGTTCCGTAAGGATCCATAGGGCTCCGTAGAGCTTCGTAGGTTCCCTAGAGGCCTGTAGAGTACCGCAGGAGCCAGTAGTGTTCTCTAGGGGCCCGTAGGGTTCCTTCCATAGGAGCTGGCAGTGTTCCGTAGGGTCCTCTAGGGTTGAGTAAGTGCCCGCAGGAGTCTGTAGGAGTCTGTGGGTTTCTGTAAGGTTCCGGAGGGTTCTGCAGGGTTCCGTAGGGGCCCCTAGAGTTCCATAGTGGCTGGTAAAGTTCCGTAGGGCCCTGTACCATTCCGTAACTGCCTGCAAGGGTCTTTAGGCTTCCGTAGGGGCTGGGAGGGTTCCATAAAGTTCCGTGGGTTCCTGCAGAGTTCTGCAAGTGCCCGCAAGGGCCTGTAGGGGCGCACAGTGTTTCTGTCAGGTTCCGTAGAGTTCCGTAGGGGCCATAGGTTTCCGTAGTGGCTGGTAGTATTCCGTAGGGGTCTGTAGGGTTCCGTTGGCACCTGCAGTGTTCTGTAGGAGCCCATAGGGTTTTAGTGAGGTTCCGTTGTGTCGCTAAGGGTCTTGTAGAGTTCTGTCGGGTCCTGGAGTATTCTGTAGGGTTCCAGAGGGGCTGGTAGGGTTCCGTCAAAATCCGTAGGGTTCCATAGGGGCCCATAGAGTCCCGTAGATTTCCGTAGGGACCTGTAGGGTTGTGTAAGTGCCCGCAGGGGTTGGTAGGAGCTTGTAGGGTGCCATAAGTTTCCAGAGGGTTGTGTAGGGTTCCGTAGGGGCCTGTGGTGTTCCCTAGGGGCCTGTAGAGTCTCGTACGGTTCCGTAGGGGCCTGTGGTGTTCCCTAGGGGCCTGTAGAGTCTCGTACAGTTCCGTAGGGTCCTGTAGGTTTCCATAAGCGCCCGCAGAGGTCTCAAGGGGCCCGTACTGTTCCGTAAGGATCCACAGGGCTCAGTAGAGCTTCGTAGGTTCCCTAGAGGCCTGTAGAGTACCGCAGGAGCCAGTAGTGTTCTGTAGGGGCCCGTAAGGTTCCTTCCATAGGGGCTGGCAGTGTTCCGTAGGGGCCTGTAGGTTTGTGTAAGTGCCCGCAGGAGTCTGTAGGAATTCGTGGGATTCTGTAAGGTTCCGGAGGGTTCTGCAGGGTTCTGTAGGGGCCCGTAGAGTTCCGTAGTGGCTGGTAAAGTTCCGTAGGGCCCTGTGGGGTTCTGTATGGACCTGTAGCGTTCCGTAGGGGCCTGCAGGGTTCTGTAAGTGCCCGCAGGTGTCTGTAGGGTTCTGTAGCATTCCGTAGGCGCCTGCAGTGTTCTGTAGGAGCCCATAGGGTTTTCGTGAGGTTCCGTTGTGTTGCTAAGGGTCTTGTAGAGTGCTGTCGGGTCCTGGAGTTTTCTGTAGGGTTCCAGAGGGGCTCGTAAGGTTCCGTCGAAATCCGTAGGCTTCCCTAGGGGCCCGTGGAGTCCTGTAGATTTCCGTAGGGACCTGTAGGGTTGTGTAAGTGCCCGCAGGGGTTGGTAGGAGCTTGTAGGGTGCCATAAGTTTCCAGAGGGTTGTGTAGGGTTCCGTAGGGGCCTGTGGTGTTTCCTAGGGGCCTGTAGAGTCTCGTAGAGTTCCGTAGGGTCCTGTAGGTTTCCATAAGCGCCCGCAGAGGTCTGAAGGGGCCCGTACTGTTCCGTAAGGATCCACAGGGCTCAGTAGAGCTTCGTAGGTTCCCTAGAGGCCTGTAGAGTACCGCAGGAGCCAGTAGTGGTCTGAAGGGGCCCGTACTGTTCCGTAAGGATCCACAGGGCTCAGTAGAGCTTCGTAGGTTCCCTAGAGGCCTGTAGAGTACCGCAGGAGCCAGTAGTGTTCTGTAGGGGCCCGTAGGGTTCCTTCCATAGGGGCTGGCAGTGTTCCGTAGGGTCCTCTAGGGTTGAGTAAGTGCCCGCAGGAGTCTGTAGGAATCCGTGGGATTCTGTAGGGTTCCGGAGGGTTCTGCAGGGTTCCGTAGGGTCCCGTAGAGTTCCGTAGTGGCTGGTAAAGTTCCGTAGGGCCCTGTACCATTCGTAACTGCCTGCAAGGGTCTTTAGGCTTCCGTAGGGGCTGGGAGGGTTCTATAAAGTTCCGTGGGTTCCTGCAGAGTTCTGCAAGTGCCCGCAAGGGCCTGTAGGGGCGCACAGTGTTTCTGTCAGGTTCCGTAGAGTTCCGTAGGGGCCATAGGTTTCCGTAGCGGCTGGTAGTATTCTGTAGGGGTCTGTAGGGTTCCGTAGGCACCTGCAGTGTTCTGTAGGAGCCCATAGGGTTTTAGTGAGGTTCCGTTGTGTCGCTAAGGGTCTTGTAGAGTTCTGTCGGGTCCTGGAGTATTCTGTAGGGTTCCAGAGGGGCTGGTAGGGTTCCGTCAAAATCCGTAGGGTTCCCTAGGGGCCCGTGGAGTCCCGTAGATTTCCGTAGGGACCTGTAGGGTTGTGTAAGTGCCCGCAGGGGTTGGTAGGAGCTTGTAGGGTGCCATAAGTTTCCAGAGGGTTGTGTAGGGTTCCGTAGGGGTCTGTGGTGTTCCCTAGGGGCCTGTAGAGTCTCGTACGGTTCCGTAGGGGCCTGTGGTGTTCCCTAGGGGCCTGTAGAGTCTCGTACAGTTCCGTAGGGTCCTGTAGGTTTCCATAAGCGCCCGCAGAGGTCTCAAGGGGCCCGTACTGTTCCGTAAGGATCCACAGGGCTCAGTAGAGCTTCGTAGGTTCCCTAGAGGCCTGTAGAGTACCGCAGGAGCCAGTAGTGTTCTGTAGGGGCCCGTAAGGTTCCTTCCGTAGGGGCTGGCAGTGTTCCGTAGGGGCCTGTAGGTTTGTGTAAGTGCCCGCAGGAGTCTGTAGGAATTCGTGGGATTCTGTAAGGTTCCGGAGGGTTCTGCAGGGTTCTGTAGGGGCCCGTAGAGTTCCGTAGTGGCTGGTAAAGTTCCGTAGGGCCCTGTGGGGTTCTGTATGGACCTGTAGCGTTCCGTAGGGGCCTGCAGGGTTCTGTAAGTGCCCGCAGGTGTCTGTAGGGTTCTGTAGCATTCCGTAGGCGCCTGCAGTGTTCTGTAGGAGCCCATAGGGTTTTAGTGAGGTTCCGTTGTGTTGCTAAGGGTCTTGTAGAGTGCTGTCGGGTCCTGGAGTATTCTGTAGGGTTCCAGAGGGGCTTGTAAGGTTCCGTCGAAATCCGTAGGCTTCCCTAGGGGCCCGTGGAGTCCCGTAGATTTCCGTAGGGACCTGTAGGGTTGTGTAAGTGCCCGCAGGGGTTGGTAGGATCTTGTAGGGTGCCATAAGTTTCCAGAGGGTTGTGTAGGGTTCCGTAGGGGCCTGTGGTGTTTCCTAGGAGCCTGTAGAGTCTCGTACAGTTCCGTAGGGTCCTGTAGGTTTCCATAAGCGCCCGCAGAGGTCTCAAGGGGCCCGTACTGTTCCGTAAGGATCCATAGGGCTCCGTAGAGCTTCGTAGGTTCCCTAGAGGCCTGTAGAGTACCGCAGGAGCCAGTAGTGTTCTGTAGGGGCCCGTAGGGTTCCTTCCATAAGGGCTGGCAGTGTTCCGTAGGGTCCTCTAGGGTTGAGTAAGTGCCCGCAGGAGTCTGTAGGAGTCTGTGGGATTCTGTAAGGTTCCGGAGGGTTCTGCAGGGTTCCGTAGGGGCCCCTAGAGTTCCATAGTGGCTGGTAAAGTTCCGTAGGGTCCTGTACCGTTCCGTAACTGCCTGCAAGGGTCTTTAGGCTTCCGTAGGGGCTGGGAGGGTTCCATAAAGTTCCGTGGGTTCCTGCAGAGTTCTGCAAGTGCCCGCAAGGGCCTGTAGGGGCGCACAGTGTTTCTGTCAGGTTCCGTAGAGTTCCGTAGGAGCCATAGGTTTCCGTAGTGGCTGGTAGTATTCCGTAGGGGTCTGTAGGGTTCCGTTGGCACCTGCAGTGTTCTATAGGAGCCCATAGGGTTTTAGTGAGGTTCCGTTGTGTCGCTAAGGGTCTTGTAGAGTTCTGTCGGGTCCTGGAGTATTCTGTAGGGTTCCAGAGGGGCTGGTAGGGTTCCGTCAAAATCCGTAGGGTTCCCTAGGGGCCCGTGGAGTCCCGTAGATTTCCGTAGGGACCTGTAGGGTTGTGTAAGTGCCCGCAGGGGTTGGTAGGAGCTTGTAGGGTGCCATAAGTTTCCAGAGGGTTGTGTAGGGTTCCGTAGGGGCCTGTGGTGTTCCCTAGGGGCCTGTAGAGTCTCGTACGGTTCCGTAGGGGCCTGTGGTGTTCCCTAGGGGCCTGTAGAGTCTCGTACAGTTCCGTAGGGTCCTGTAGGTTTCCATAAGCGCCCGCAGAGGTCTCAAGGGGCCCGTACTGTTCCGTAAGGATCCACAGGGCTCAGTAGAGCTTCGTAGGTTCCCTAGAGGCCTGTAGAGTACCGCAGGAGCCAGTAGTGTTCTGTAGGGGCCCGTAAGGTTCCTTCCATAGGGGCTGGCAGTGTTCCGTAGGGGCCTGTAGGTTTGTGTAAGTGCCCGCAGGAGTCTGTAGGAATTTGTGGGATTCTGTAAGGTTCCGGAGGGTTCTGCAGGGTTCTGTAGGGGCCCGTAGAGTTCCGTAGTGGCTGGTAAAGTTCCGTAGGGCCCTGTGGGGTTCTGTATGGACCTGTAGCGTTCCGTAGGGGCCTGCAGGGTTCTGTAAGTGCCCGCAGGTGTCTGTAGGGTTCTGTAGGATTCCGTAGGCACCTGCAGTGTTCTGTAGGAGCCCATAGGGTTTTCGTGAGGTTCCGTTGTGTTGCTAAGGGTCTTGTAGAGTGCTGTCGGGTCCTGGAGTTTTCTGTAGGGTTCCAGAGGGGCTCGTAAGGTTCCGTCGAAATCCGTAGGCTTCCCTAGGGGCCCGTGGAGTCCTGTAGATTTCCGTAGGGACCTGTAGGGTTGTGTAAGTGCCCGCAGGGGTTGGTAGGAGCTTGTAGGGTGCCATAAGTTTCCAGAGGGTTGTGTAGGGTTCCGTAGGGGCCTGTGGTGTTTCCTAGGGGCCTGTAGAGTCTCGTAGAGTTCCGTAGGGTCCTGTAGGTTTCCATAAGCGCCCGCAGAGGTCTGAAGGGGCCCGTACTGTTCCGTAAGGATCCACAGGGCTCAGTAGAGCTTCGTAGGTTCCCTAGAGGCCTGTAGAGTACCGCAGGAGCCAGTAGTGGTCTGAAGGGGCCCGTACTGTTCCGTAAGGATCCACAGGGCTCAGTAGAGCTTTGTAGGTTCCCTAGAGGCCTGTAGAGTACCGCAGGAGCCAGTAGTGTTCTGTAGGGGCCCGTAGGGTTCCTTCCATAGGGGCTGGCAGTGTTCCGTAGGGTCCTCTAGGGTTGAGTAAGTGCCCGCAGGAGTCTGTAGGAATCCGTGGGATTCTGTAGGGTTCCGGAGGGTTCTGCAGGGTTCCGTAGGGTCCCGTAGAGTTCCGTAGTGGCTGGTAAAGTTCCGTAGGGCCCTGTACCATTCGTAACTGCCTGCAAGGGTCTTTAGGCTTCCGTAGGGGCTGGGAGGGTTCTATAAAGTTCCGTGGGTTCCTGCAGAGTTCTGCAAGTGGCCGCAAGGGCCTGTAGGGGCGCACAGTGTTTCTGTCAGGTTCCGTAGAGTTCCGTAGGGGCCATAGGTTTCCGTAGCGGCTGGTAGTATTCTGTAGGGGTCTGTAGGGTTCCGTAGGCACCTGCAGTGTTCTGTAGGAGCCCATAGGGTTTTAGTGAGGTTCCGTTGTGTCGCTAAGGGTCTTGTAGAGTGCTGTCGGGTCCTGGAGTATTCTGTAGGGTTCCAGAGGGGCTGGTAGGGTTCCGTCAAAATCCGTAGGGTTCCCTAGGGGCCCGTGGAGTCCCGTAGATTTCCGTAGGGACCTGTAGGGTTGTGTAAGTGCCCGCAGGGGTTGGTAGGAGCTTGTAGGGTGCCATAAGTTTCCAGAGGGTTGTGTAGGGTTCCGTAGGGGTCTGTGGTGTTCCCTAGGGGCCTGTAGAGTCTCGTACGGTTCCGTAGGGGCCTGTGGTGTTCCCTAGGGGCCTGTAGAGTCTCGTACAGTTCCGTAGGGTCCTGTAGGTTTCCATAAGCGCCCGCAGAGGTCTCAAGGGGCCCGTACTGTTCCGTAAGGATCCACAGGGCTCAGTAGAGCTTCGTAGGTTCCCTAGAGGCCTGTAGAGTACCGCAGGAGCCAGTAGTGTTCTGTAGGGGCCCGTAAGGTTCCTTCCGTAGGGGCTGGCAGTGTTCCGTAGGGGCCTGTAGGTTTGTGTAAGTGCCCGCAGGAGTCTGTAGGAATTCGTGGGATTCTGTAAGGTTCCGGAGGGTTCTGCAGGGTTCTGTAGGGGCCCGTAGAGTTCCGTAGTGGCTGGTAAAGTTCCGTAGGGCCCTGTGGGGTTCTGTATGGACCTGTAGCGTTCCGTAGGGGCCTGCAGGGTTCTGTAAGTGCCCGCAGGTGTCTGTAGGGTTCTGTAGGATTCCGTAGGCGCCTGCAGTGTTCTGTAGGAGCCCATAGGGTTTTAGTGAGGTTCCGTTGTGTTGCTAAGGGTCTTGTAGAGTGCTGTCGGGTCCTGGAGTATTCTGTAGGGTTCCAGAGGGGCTTGTAAGGTTCCGTCGAAATCCGTAGGCTTCCCTAGGGGCCCGTGGAGTCCCGTAGATTTCCGTAGGGACCTGTAGGGTTGTGTAAGTGCCCGCAGGGGTTGGTAGGATCTTGTAGGGTGCCATAAGTTTCCAGAGGGTTGTGTAGGGCTCCGTAGGGGCCTGTGGTGTTTCCTAGGAGCCTGTAGAGTCTCGTACAGTTCCGTAGGGTCCTGTACCGTTCCGTAACTGCCTGCAAGGGTCTTTAGGCTTCCGTAGGGGCTGGTAGGGTTCCATAAAGTTCCGTGGGTTCCTGCAGAGTTCTGCAAGTGCCCGCAAGGGCCTGTAGGGGCGCACAGTGTTTCTGTCAGGTTCCGTAGAGTTCCGTAGGGGCCATAGGTTTCCGTAGCGGCTGGTAGTATTCCGTAGGGGTCTGTAGGGTTCCGTTGGCACCTGCAGTGTTCTGTAGGAGCCCATAGGGTTTTCGTGAGGTTCCATTGTGTCGCTAAGGGTCTTGTAGAGTTCTGTCGGGTCCTGGAGTATTCTGTAGGGTTCCAGAGGGGCTGGTAGGGTTCCGTCAAAATCCGTAGGGTTCCCTTGGGGCCCATAGAGTCCCGTAGATTTCCGTAGGGACCTGTAGGGTTCTGTAAGTGCCCGCAGGGGTTGGTAGGAGCTTGTAGGGTGCCATAAGTTTCCAGAGGGTTGTGTAGGGTTCCATAGGGGCCTGTGGTGTTTCCTAGGAGCCTGTAGAGTCTTGTAGAGTTCAGTAGGGTCCTGTAGGTTTCCATAAGCGCCCGCAGAGGTCTGAAGGGGCCCGTACTGTTCTGTAAGGATCCATAGGGCTCCGTAGAGCTTCGTAGGTTCCCTAGAGGCCTGTAGAGTACCGCAGGAGCCAGTAGTGTTCTGTAGGGGCCCGTAGGGTTCCTTCCATAGGGGCTGGCAGTGTTCCGTAGGGTCCGCTAGGGTTGAGTAAGTGCCCGCAGGAGTCTGTAGGAGTCTGTGGGATTCTGTAAGGTTCCGGAGGGTTCTGCAGGGTTCCGTAGGGGCCCCTAGAGTTCCATAGTGGCTGGTAAAGTTCCGTAGGGTCCTGTACCGTTCCGTAACTGCCTGCAAGGGTCTTTAGGCTTCCGTAGGGGCTGGGAGGGTTCCATAAAGTTCCGTGGGTTCCTGCAGAGTTCTGCAAGTGCCCGCAAGGGCCTGTAGGGGCGCACAGTGTTTCTGTCAGGTTCCGTAGAGTTCCGTAGGAGCCATAGGTTTCCGTAGTGGCTGGTAGTATTCCGTAGGGGTCTGTAGGGTTCCATTGGCACCTGCAGTGTTCTATAGGAGCCCATAGGGTTTTAGTGAGGTTCCGTTGTGTCGCTAAGGGTCTTGTAGAGTTCTGTCGGGTCCTGGAGTATTCTGTAGGGTTCCAGAGGGGCTGGTAGGGTTCCGTCAAAATCCGTAGGGTTCCCTTGGGGCCCATAGAGTCCCGTAGATTTCCGTAGGGACCTGTAGGGTTGTGTAAGTGCCCGCAGGGGTTGGTAGGAGCTTGTAGGGTGCCATAAGTTTCCAGAGGGTTGTGTAGGGTTCCGTAGGGGCCTGTGGTGTTCCCTAGGGGCCTGTAGAGTCTCGTACGGTTCCGTAGGGGCCTGTGGTGTTCCCTAGGGGCCTGTAGAGTCTCGTACAGTTCCGTAGGGTCCTGTAGGTTTCCATAAGCGCCCGCAGAGGTCTGAAGGGGCCCGTACTGTTCCGTAAGGATCCACAGGGCTCAGTAGAGCTTCGTAGGTTCCCTAGAGGCCTGTAGAGTACCGCAGGAGCCAGTAGTGTTCTGTAGGGGCCCGTAAGGTTCCTTCCGTAGGGGCTGGCAGTGTTCCGTAGGGGCCTGTAGGTTTGTGTAAGTGCCCGCAGGAGTCTGTAGGAATTCGTGGGATTCTGTAAGGTTCCGGAGGGTTCTGCAGGGTTCTGTAGGGGCCCGTAGAGTTCCGTAGTGGCTGGTAAAGTTCCGTAGGGCCCTGTGGGGTTCTGTATGGACCTGTAGCGTTCCGTAGGGGCCTGCAGGGTTCTGTAAGTGCCTGCAGGTGTCTGTAGGGTTCTGTAGCATTCCGTAGGCACCTGCAGTGTTCTGTAGGAGCCCATAGGGTTTTCGTGAGGTTCCGTTGTGTTGCTAAGGGTCTTGTAGAGTGCTGTCGGGTCCTGGAGTTTTCTGTAGGGTTCCAGAGGGGCTCGTAAGGTTCCGTCGAAATCCGTAGGCTTCCCTAGGGGCCCGTGGAGTCCTGTAGATTTCCGTAGGGACCTGTAGGGTTGTGTAAGTGCCCGCAGGGGTTGGTAGGAGCTTGTAGGGTGCCATAAGTTTCCAGAGGGTTGTGTAGGGTTCCGTAGGGGCCTGTGGTGTTTCCTAGGGGCCTGTAGAGTCTCGTAGAGTTCCGTAGGGTCCTGTAGGTTTCCATAAGCGCCCGCAGAGGTCTGAAGGGGCCCGTACTGTTCCGTAAGGATCCACAGGGCTCAGTAGAGCTTCGTAGGTTCCCTAGAGGCCTGTAGAGTACCGCAGGAGCCAGTAGTGGTCTGAAGGGGCCCGTACTGTTCCGTAAGGATCCACAGGGCTCAGTAGAGCTTCGTAGGTTCCCTAGAGGCCTGTAGAGTACCGCAGGAGCCAGTAGTGTTCTGTAGGGGCCCGTAGGGTTCCTTCCATAGGGGCTGGCAGTGTTCCGTAGGGTCCTCTAGGGTTGAGTAAGTGCCCGCAGGAGTCTGTAGGAATCCGTGGGATTCTGTAGGGTTCCGGAGGGTTCTGCAGGGTTCCGTAGGGTCCCGTAGAGTTCCGTAGTGGCTGGTAAAGTTCCGTAGGGCCCTGTACCATTCGTAACTGCCTGCAAGGGTCTTTAGGCTTCCGTAGGGGCTGGGAGGGTTCTATAAAGTTCCGTGGGTTCCTGCAGAGTTCTGCAAGTGGCCGCAAGGGCCTGTAGGGGCGCACAGTGTTTCTGTCAGGTTCCGTAGAGTTCCGTAGGGGCCATAGGTTTCCGTAGCGGCTGGTAGTATTCTGTAGGGGTCTGTAGGGTTCCGTAGGCACCTGCAGTGTTCTGTAGGAGCCCATAGGGTTTTAGTGAGGTTCCGTTGTGTCGCTAAGGGTCTTGTAGAGTTCTGTCGGGTCCTGGAGTATTCTGTAGGGTTCCAGAGGGGCTGGTAGGGTTCCGTCAAAATCCGTAGGGTTCCCTAGGGGCCCGTGGAGTCCCGTAGATTTCCGTAGGGACCTGTAGGGTTGTGTAAGTGCCCGCAGGGGTTGGTAGGAGCTTGTAGGGTGCCATAAGTTTCCAGAGGGTTGTGTAGGGTTCCGTAGGGGCCTGTGGTGTTCCCTAGGGGCCTGTAGAGTCTCGTACGGTTCCGTAGGGGCCTGTGGTGTTCCCTAGGGGCCTGTAGAGTCTCGTACAGTTCCGTAGGGTCCTGTAGGTTTCCATAAGCGCACGCAGAGGTCTGAAGGGGCCCGTACTGTTCCGTAAGGATCCATAGGGCTCAGTAGAGCTTCGTAGGTTCCCTAGAGGCCTGTAGAGTACCGCAGGAGCCAGTAGTGTTCTGTAGGGGCCCGTAGGGTTCCTTCCATAGGGGCTGGCAGTGTTCCGTAGGGTCCGCTAGGGTTGAGTAAGTGCCCGCAGGAGTCTGTAGGAGTCTGTGGGATTCTGTAAGGTTCCGGAGGGTTCTGCAGGGTTCCGTAGGGGCCCCTAGAGTTCCGTAGTGGCTGGTAAAGTTCCCTAGGGCCCTGTACCGTTCCGTAACTGCCTGCAAGGGTCTTTAGGCTTCCGTAGGGGCTGGTAGGGTTCCATAAAGTTCCGTGGGTTCCTGCAGAGTTCTGCAAGTGCCCGCAAGGGCCTGTAGGGGCGCACAGTGTTTCTGTCAGGTTCCGTAGAGTTCCGTAGGGGCCATAGGTTTCCGTAGTGGCTAGTAGTATTCCGTAGGGGTCTGTAGGGTTCCGTTGGCACCTGCAGTGTTCTGTAGGAGCTGATAGGGTTTTAGTGAGGTTCCGTTGTGTCGCTAAGGGTCTTGTAGAGTTCTGTCGGGTCCTGGAGTATTCTGTAGGGTTCCAGAGGGGCTGGTAGGGTTCCGTCAAAATCCGTAGGGTTCCCTTGGGGCCCATAGAGTCCCGTAGATTTCCGTAGGGACCTGTAGGGTTGTGTAAGTGCCCGCAGGGGTTGGTAGGAGCTTGTAGGGTGCCATAAGTTTCCAGAGGGTTGTGTAGGGTTCCGTAGGGGCCTGTGGTGTTCCCTAGGGGCCTGTAGAGTCTCGTAGGGTTCCGTAGGGGCCTGTGGTGTTCCCTAGGGGCCTGTAGAGTCTCGTACAGTTCCGTAGGGTCCTGTAGGTTTCCATAAGCGCCCGCAGAGGTCTCAAGGGGCCCGTACTGTTCCGTAAGGATCCACAGGGCTCAGTAGAGCTTCGTAGGTTCCCTAGAGGCCTGTAGAGTACCGCAGGAGCCAGTAGTGTTCTGTAGGGGCCCGTAAGGTTCCTTCCGTAGGGGCTGGCAGTGTTCCGTAGGGGCCTGTAGGTTTGTGTAAGTGCCCGCAGGAGTCTGTAGGAATTCGTGGGATTCTGTAAGGTTCCGGAGGGTTCTGCAGGGTTCTGTAGGGGCCCGTAGAGTTCCGTAGTGGCTGGTAAAGTTCCGTAGGGCCCTGTGGGGTTCTGTATGGACCTGTAGCGTTCCGTAGGGGCCTGCAGGGTTCTGTAAGTGCCTGCAGGTGTCTGTAGGGTTCTGTAGGATTCCGTAGGCGCCTGCAGTGTTCTGTAGGAGCCCATAGGGTTTTAGTGAGGTTCCGTTGTGTTGCTAAGGGTCTTGTAGAGTGCTGTCGGGTCCTGGAGTATTCTGTAGGGTTCCAGAGGGGCTTGTAAGGTTCCGTCGAAATCCGTAGGCTTCCCTAGGGGCCCGTGGAGTCCCGTAGATTTCCGTAGGGACCTGTAGGGTTCTGTAAGTGCCCGCAGGGGTTGGTAGGATCTTGTAGGGTGCCATAAGTTTCCAGAGGGTTGTGTAGGGTTCCGTAGGGGCCTGTGGTGTTTCCTAGGAGCCTGTAGAGTCTCGTAGAGTTCCGTAGGGTCCTGTAGGTTTCCATAAGCGCCCGCAGAGGTCTGAAGGGGCCCGTACTGTTCCGTAAGGATCCACAGGGCTCCGTAGAGCTTCGTAGGTTCCCTAGAGGCCTGTAGAGTACCGCAGGAGCCAGTAGTGTTCTGTAGGGGCCCGTAGGGTTCCTTCCATAGGGGCTGGCAGTGTTCCGTAGGGTCCGCTAGGGTTGAGTAAGTGCCCGCAGGAGTCTGTAGGAGTCTGTGGGATTCTGTAAGGTTCCGGAGGGTTCTGCAGGGTTCCGTAGGGGCCCCTAGAGTTCCATAGTGGCTGGTAAAGTTCCGTAGGGTCCTGTACCGTTCCGTAACTGCCTGCAAGGGTCTTTAGGCTTCCGTAGGGGCTGGTAGGGTTCCATAAAGTTCCGTGGGTTCCTGCAGAGTTCTGCAAGTGCCCGCAAGGGCCTGTAGGGGCGCACAGTGTTTCTGTCAGGTTCCGTAGAGTTCCGTAGGGGCCATAGGTTTCCGTAGTGGCTGGTGGTATTCCGTAGGGGTCTGTAGGGTTCCGTTGGCACCTGCAGTGTTCTGTAGGAGCCCATAGGGTTTTAGTGAGGTTCCGTTGTGTCGCTAAGGGTCTTGTAGAGTTCTGTCGGGTCCTGGAGTATTCTGTAGGGTTCCAGAGGGGCTGGTAGGGTTCCGTCAAAATCCGTAGGGTTCCATAGGGGCCCATAGAGTCCCGTAGATTTCCGTAGGGACCTGTAGGGTTGTGTAAGTGCCCGCAGGGGTTGGTAGGAGCTTGTAGGGTGCCATAAGTTTCCAGAGGGTTGTGTAGGGTTCCGTAGGGGCCTGTGGTGTTCCCTAGGGGCCTGTAGAGTCTCGTACGGTTCCGTAGGGGCCTGTGGTGTTCCCTAGGGGCCTGTAGAGTCTCGTACAGTTCCGTAGGGTCCTGTAGGTTTCCATAAGCGCCCGCAGAGGTCTCAAGGGGCCCGTACTGTTCCGTAAGGATCCACAGGGCTCAGTAGAGCTTCGTAGGTTCCCTAGAGGCCTGTAGAGTACCGCAGGAGCCAGTAGTGTTCTGTAGGGGCCCGTAAGGTTCCTTCCGTAGGGGCTGGCAGTGTTCCGTAGGGGCCTGTAGGTTTGTGTAAGTGCCCGCAGGAGTCTGTAGGAATTCGTGGGATTCTGTAAGGTTCCGGAGGGTTCTGCAGGGTTCTGTAGGGGCCCGTAGAGTTCCGTAGTGGCTGGTAAAGTTCCGTAGGGCCCTGTGGGGTTCTGTATGGACCTGTAGCGTTCCGTAGGGGCCTGCAGGGTTCTGTAAGTGCCTGCAGGTGTCTGTAGGGTTCTGTAGGATTCCGTAGGCGCCTGCAGTGTTCTGTAGGAGCCCATAGGGTTTTAGTGAGGTTCCGTTGTGTTGCTAAGGGTCTTGTAGAGTGCTGTCGGGTCCTGGAGTATTCTGTAGGGTTCCAGAGGGGCTTGTAAGGTTCCGTCGAAATCCGTAGGCTTCCCTAGGGGCCCGTGGAGTCCCGTAGATTTCCGTAGGGACCTGTAGGGTTCTGTAAGTGCCCGCAGGGGTTGGTAGGATCTTGTAGGGTGCCATAAGTTTCCAGAGGGTTGTGTAGGGTTCCGTAGGGGCCTGTGGTGTTTCCTAGGAGCCTGTAGAGTCTCGTAGAGTTCCGTAGGGTCCTGTAGGTTTCCATAAGCGCCCGCAGAGGTCTGAAGGGGCCCGTACTGTTCCGTAAGGATCCACAGGGCTCCGTGGAGCTTCGTAGGTTCCCTAGAGGCCTGTAGAGTACCGCAGGAGCCAGTAGTGTTCTGTAGGGGCCCGTAGGGTTCCTTCCATAGGGGCTGGCAGTGTTCCGTAGGGTCCGCTAGGGTTGAGTAAGTGCCCGCAGGAGTCTGTAGGAGTCTGTGGGATTCTGTAAGGTTCCGGAGGGTTCTGCAGGGTTCCGTAGGGGCCCCTAGAGTTCCATAGTGGCTGGTAAAGTTCCGTAGGGTCCTGTACCGTTCCGTAACTGCCTGCAAGGGTCTTTAGGCTTCCGTAGGGGCTGGTAGGGTTCCATAAAGTTCCGTGGGTTCCTGCAGAGTTCTGCAAGTGCCCGCAAGGGCCTGTAGGGGCGCACAGTGTTTCTGTCAGGTTCCGTAGAGTTCCGTAGGGGCCATAGGTTTCCGTAGTGGCTGGTGGTATTCCGTAGGGGTCTGTAGGGTTCCGTTGGCACCTGCAGTGTTCTGTAGGAGCCCATAGGGTTTTAGTGAGGTTCCGTTGTGTCGCTAAGGGTCTTGTAGAGTTCTGTCGGGTCCTGGAGTATTCTGTAGGGTTCCAGAGGGGCTGGTAGGGTTCCGTCAAAATCCGTAGGGTTCCCTTGGGGCCCATAGAGTCCCGTAGATTTCCGTAGGGACCTGTAGGGTTGTGTAAGTGCCCGCAGGGGTTGGTAGGAGCTTGTAGGGTGCCATAAGTTTCCAGAGGGTTGTGTAGGGTTCCGTAGGGGCCTGTGGTGTTCCCTAGGGGCCTGTAGAGTCTCGTACGGTTCCGTAGGGGCCTGTGGTGTTCCCTAGGGGCCTGTAGAGTCTCGTACAGTTCCGTAGGGTCCTGTAGGTTTCCATAGGCGCCCGCAGAGGTCTGAAGGGGCCCGTACTGTTCCGTAAGGATCCACAGGGCTCAGTAGAGCTTCGTAGGTTCCCTAGAGGCCTGTAGAGTACCGCAGGAGCCAGTAGTGTTCTGTAGGGGCCCGTAAGGTTCCTTCCATAGGGGCTGGCAGTGTTCCGTAGGGGCCTGTAGGTTTGTGTAAGTGCCCGCAGGAGTCTGTAGGAATTCATGGGATTCTGTAAGGTTCTGGAGGGTTCTGCAGGGTTCTGTAGGGGCCCGTAGAGTTCCGTAGTGGCTGGTAAAGTTCCGTAGGGCCCTGTGGGGTTCTGTATGGACCTGTAGCGTTCCGTAGGGGCCTGCAGGGTTCTGTAAGTGCCCGCAGGTGTCTGTAGGGTTCTGTAGCATTCCGTAGGCGCCTGCAGTGTTCTGTAGGAGCCCATAGGGTTTTAGTGAGGTTCCGTTGTGTTGCTAAGGGTCTTGTAGAGTGCTGTCGGGTCCTGGAGTATTCTGTAGGGTTCCAGAGGGGCTTGTAAGGTTCCGTCGAAATCCGTAGGCTTCCCTAGGGGCCCGTGGAGTCCCGTAGATTTCCGTAGGGACCTGTAGGGTTCTGTAAGTGCCCGCAGGGTTTGGTAGGATCTTGTAGGGTGCCATAAGTTTCCAGAGGGTTGTGTAGGGTTCCGTAGGGGCCTGTGGTGTTTCCTAGGAGCCTGTAGAGTCTCGTACAGTTCCGTAGGGTCCTGTAGGTTTCCATAAGCGCCCGCAGAGGTCTGAAGGGGCCCGTACTGTTCCGTAAGGATCCACAGGGCTCCGTAGAGCTTCGTAGGTTCCCTAGAGGCCTGTAGAGTACCGCAGGAGCCAGTAGTGTTCTGTAGGGGCCCGTAGGGTTCCTTCCATAGGGGCTGGCAGTGTTCCGTAGGGTCCGCTAGGGTTGAGTAAGTGCCCGCAGGAGTCTGTAGGAGTCTGTGGGATTCTGTAAGGTTCCGGAGGGTTCTGCAGGGTTCCGTAGGGGCCCCTAGAGTTCCATAGTGGCTGGTAAAGTTCCGTAGGGTCCTGTACCGTTCCGTAACTGCCTGCAAGGGTCTTTAGGCTTCCGTAGGGGCTGGTAGGGTTCCATAAAGTTCCGTGGGTTCCTGCAGAGTTCTGCAAGTGCCCGCAAGGGCCTGTAGGGGCGCACAATGTTTCTGTCAGGTTCCGTAGAGTTCCGTAGGGGCCATAGGTTTCCGTAGTGGCTGGTAGTATTCCGTAGGGGTCTGTAGGGTTCCGTTGGCACCTGCAGTGTTCTGTAGGAGCCCATAGGGTTTTAGTGAGGTTCCGTTGTGTTGCTAAGGGTCTTGTAGAGTGCTGTCGGGTCCTGGAGTATTCTGTAGGGTTCCAGAGGGGCTTGTAAGGTTCCGTCGAAATCCGTAGGCTTCCCTAGGGGCCCGTGGAGTCCCGTAGATTTCCGTAGGGACCTGTAGGGTTGTGTAAGTGCCCGCAGGGGTTGGTAGGAGCTTGTAGGGTGCCATAAGTTTCCAGAAGGTTGTGTAGGGTTCCGTAGGGGCCTGTGGTGTTTCCTAGGAGCCTGTAGAGTCTCGTAGAGTTCCGTAGGGTCCTGTAGGTTTCCATAAGTGCCCGCAGAGGTCTGAAGGGGCCCGTACTGTTCCGTAAGGATCCACAGGGCTCAGTAGAGCTTCGTAGGTTCCCTAGAGGCCTGTAGAGTACCGCAGGAGCCAGTAGTGTTCTGTAGGGGCCCGTAGGGTTCCTTCCATAGGGGCTGGCAGTGTTCCGTAGGGTCCTCTAGGGTTGAGTAAGTGCCCGCAGGAGTCTGTAGGAGTCTGTGGGATTCTGTAAGGTTCCGGAGGGTTCTGCAGGGTTCCGTAGGGGCCCCTAGAGTTCCGTAGTGGCTGGTAAAGTTCCGTAGGGCCCTGTACCGTTCCGTAACTGCCTGCAAGGGTCTTTAGGCTTCCGTAGGGGCTGGTAGGGTTCCATAAAGTTCCGTGGGTTCCTGCAGAGTTCTGCAAGTGCCCGCAAGGGCCTGTAGGGGCGCACAGTGTTTCTGTCAGGTTCCGTAGAGTTCCGTAGGGGCCATAGGTTTCCGTAGTGGCTGGTAGTATTCCGTAGGGGTCTGTAGGGTTCCGTTGGCACCTGCAGTGTTCTGTAGGAGCCCATAGGGTTTTAGTGAGGTTCCGTTGTGTCGCTAAGGGTCTTGTAGAGTGCTGTCGGGTCCTGGAGTATTCTGTAGGGTTCCAGAGGGGCTGGTAGGGTTCCGTCAAAATCCGTAGGGTTCCCTTGGGGCCCATAGAGTCCTGTAGATTTCCGTAGGGACCTGTAGGGTTGTGTAAGTGCCCGCAGGGGTTGGTAGGAGCTTGTAGGGTGCCATAAGTTTCCAGAGGGTTGTGTAGGGTTCCGTAGGGGCCTGTGGTGTTCCCTAGGGGCCTGTAGAGTCTCGTACGGTTCCGTAGGGGCCTGTGGTGTTCCCTAGGGGCCTGTAGAGTCTCGTACAGTTCCGTAGGGTCCTGTAGGTTTCCATAAGCGCCCGCAGAGGTCTCAAGGGGCCCGTACTGTTCCGTAAGGATCTACAGGGCTCAGTAGAGCTTCGTAGGTTCCCTAGAGGCCTGTAGAGTACCGCAGGAGCCAGTAGTGTTCTGTAGGGGCCCGTAAGGTTCCTTCCATAGGGGCTGGCAGTGTTCCGTAGGGGCCTGTAGGTTTGTGTAAGTGCCCGCAGGAGTCTGTAGGAATTCGTGGGATTCTGTAAGGTTCCGGAGGGTTCTGCAGGGTTCTGTAGGGGCCCGTAGAGTTCCGTAGTGGCTGGTAAAGTTCCGTAGGGCCCTGTGGGGTTCTGTATGGACCTGTAGCGTTCCGTAGGGGCCTGCAGGGTTCTGTAAGTGCCTGCAGGTGTCTGTAGGGTTCTGTAGGATTCCGTAGGCGCCTGCAGTGTTCTGTAGGAGCCCATAGGGTTTTAGTGAGGTTCCGTTGTGTTGCTAAGGGTCTTGTAGAGTGCTGTCGGGTCCTGGAGTATTCTGTAGGGTTCCAGAGGGGCTTGTAAGGTTCCGTCGAAATCCGTAGGCTTCCCTAGGGGCCCGTGGAGTCCCGTAGATTTCCGTAGGGACCTGTAGGGTTCTGTAAGTGCCCGCAGGGGTTGGTAGGATCTTGTAGGGTGCCATAAGTTTCCAGAGGGTTGTGTAGGGTTCCGTAGGGGCCTGTGGTGTTTCCTAGGAGCCTGTAGAGTCTCGTAGAGTTCCGTAGGGTCCTGTAGGTTTCCATAAGCGCCCGCAGAGGTCTGAAGGGGCCCGTACTGTTCCGTAAGGATCCACAGGGCTCAGTAGAGCTTCGTAGGTTCCCTAGAGGCCTGTAGAGTACCGCAGGAGCCAGTAGTGTTCTGTAGGGGCCCGTAGGGTTCCTTCCATAGGGGCTGGCAGTGTTCCGTAGGGTCCTCTAGGGTTGAGTAAGTGCCCGCAGGAGTCTGTAGGAGTCTGTGGGATTCTGTAAGGTTCCGGAGGGTTCTGCAGGGTTCCGTAGGGGCCCCTAGAGTTCCATAGTGGCTGGTAAAGTTCCGTAGGGTCCTGTACCGTTCCGTAACTGCCTGCAAGGGTCTTTAGGCTTCCGTAGGGGCTGGTAGGGTTCCATAAAGTTCCGTGGGTTCCTGCAGAGTTCTGCAAGTGCCCGCAAGGGCCTGTAGGGGCGCACAGTGTTTCTGTCAGGTTCCGTAGAGTTCCGTAGGGGCCATAGGTTTCCGTAGTGGCTGGTGGTATTCCGTAGGGGTCTGTAGGGTTCCGTTGGCACCTGCAGTGTTCTGTAGGAGCCCATAGGGTTTTAGTGAGGTTCCGTTGTGTCGCTAAGGGTCTTGTAGAGTTCTGTCGGGTCCTGGAGTATTCTGTAGGGTTCCAGAGGGGCTGGTAGGGTTCCGTCAAAATCCGTAGGGTTCCCTTGGGGCCCATAGAGTCCCGTAGATTTCCGTAGGGACCTGTAGGGTTGTGTAAGTGCCCGCAGGGGTTGGTAGGAGCTTGTAGGGTGCCATAAGTTTCCAGAGGGTTGTGTAGGGTTCCGTAGGGGCCTGTGGTGTTCCCTAGGGGCCTGTAGAGTCTCGTACGGTTCCGTAGGGGCCTGTGGTGTTCCCTAGGGGCCTGTAGAGTCTCGTACAGTTCCGTAGGGTCCTGTAGGTTTCCATAAGCGCCCGCAGAGGTCTCAAGGGGCCCGTACTGTTCCGTAAGGATCCACAGGGCTCAGTAGAGCTTCGTAGGTTCCCTAGAGGCCTGTAGAGTACCGCAGGAGCCAGTAGTGTTCTGTAGGGGCCCGTAAGGTTCCTTCCATAGGGGCTGGCAGTGTTCCGTAGGGGCCTGTAGGTTTGTGTAAGTGCCCGCAGGAGTCTGTAGGAATTCGTGGGATTCTGTAAGGTTCCGGAGGGTTCTGCAGGGTTCTGTAGGGGCCCGTAGAGTTCCGTAGTGGCTGGTAAAGTTCCGTAGGGCCCTGTGGGGTTCTGTATGGACCTGTAGCGTTCCGTAGGGGCCTGCAGGGTTCTGTAAGTGCCCGCAGGTGTCTGTAGGGTTCTGTAGCATTCCGTAGGCGCCTGCAGTGTTCTGTAGGAGCCCATAGGGTTTTAGTGAGGTTCCGTTGTGTTGCTAAGGGTCTTGTAGAGTGCTGTCGGGTCCTGGAGTATTCTGTAGGGTTCCAGAGGGGCTTGTAAGGTTCCGTCGAAATCCGTAGGCTTCCCTAGGGGCCCGTGGAGTCCCGTAGATTTCCGTAGGGACCTGTAGGGTTGTGTAAGTGCCCGCAGGGGTTGGTAGGATCTTGTAGGGTGCCATAAGTTTCCAGAGGGTTGTGTAGGGTTCCGTAGGGGCCTGTGGTGTTTCCTAGGAGCCTGTAGAGTCTCGTACAGTTCCGTAGGGTCCTGTAGGTTTCCATAAGCGCCCGCAGAGGTCTGAAGGGGCCCGTACTGTTCCGTAAGGATCCACAGGGCTCCGTAGAGCTTCGTAGGTTCCCTAGAGGCCTGTAGAGTACCGCAGGAGCCAGTAGTGTTCTGTAGGGGCCCGTAGGGTTCCTTCCATAGGGGCTGGCAGTGTTCCGTAGGGTCCGCTAGGGTTGAGTAAGTGCCCGCAGGAGTCTGTAGGAGTCTGTGGGATTCTGTAAGGTTCCGGAGGGTTCTGCAGGGTTCCGTAGGGGCCCCTAGAGTTCCATAGTGGCTGGTAAAGTTCCGTAGGGTCCTGTACCGTTCCGTAACTGCCTGCAAGGGTCTTTAGGCTTCCGTAGGGGCTGGTAGGGTTCCATAAAGTTCCGTGGGTTCCTGCAGAGTTCTGCAAGTGCCCGCAAGGGCCTGTAGGGGCGCACAATGTTTCTGTCAGGTTCCGTAGAGTTCCGTAGGGGCCATAGGTTTCCGTAGTGGCTGGTAGTATTCCGTAGGGGTCTGTAGGGTTCCGTTGGCACCTGCAGTGTTCTGTAGGAGCCCATAGGGTTTTAGTGAGGTTCCGTTGTGTCGCTAAGGGTCTTGTAGAGTTCTGTCGGGTCCTGGAGTATTCTGTAGGGTTCCAGAGGGGCTGGTAGGGTTCCGTCAAAATCCGTAGGGTTCCCTTGGGGCCCATAGAGTCCCGTAGATTTCCGTAGGGACCTGTAGGGTTGTGTAAGTGCCCGCAGGGGTTGGTAGGAGCTTGTAGGGTGCCATAAGTTTCCAGAGGGTTGTGTAGGGTTCCGTAGGGGCCTGTGGTGTTCCCTAGGGGCCTGTAGAGTCTCGTACGGTTCCGTAGGGGCCTGTGGTGTTCCCTAGGGGCCTGTAGAGTCTCGTACAGTTCCGTAGGGTCCTGTAGGTTTCCATAAGCGCCCGCAGAGGTCTCAAGGGGCCCGTACTGTTCCGTAAGGATCCACAGGGCTCAGTAGAGCTTCGTAGGTTCCCTAGAGGCCTGTAGAGTACCGCAGGAGCCAGTAGTGTTCTGTAGGGGCCCGTAAGGTTCCTTCCGTAGGGGCTGGCAGTGTTCCGTAGGGGCCTGTAGGTTTGTGTAAGTGCCCGCAGGAGTCTGTAGGAATTCGTGGGATTCTGTAAGGTTCCGGAGGGTTCTGCAGGGTTCTGTAGGGGCCCGTAGAGTTCCGTAGTGGCTGGTAAAGTTCCGTAGGGCCCTGTGGGGTTCTGTATGGACCTGTAGCGTTCCATAGGGGCCTGCAGGGTTCTGTAAGTGCCCGCAGGTGTCTGTAGGGTTCTGTAGGATTCCGTAGGCGCCTGCAGTGTTCTGTAGGAGCCCATAGGGTTTTAGTGAGGTTCCGTTGTGTTGCTAAGGGTCTTGTAGAGTGCTGTCGGGTCCTGGAGTATTCTGTAGGGTTCCAGAGGGGCTTGTAAGGTTCCGTCGAAATCCGTAGGCTTCCCTAGGGGCCCGTGGAGTCCCGTAGATTTCCGTAGGGACCTGTAGGGTTGTGTAAGTGCCCGCAGGGGTTGGTAGGAGCTTGTAGGGTGCCATAAGTTTCCAGAAGGTTGTGTAGGGTTCCGTAGGGGCCTGTGGTGTTTCCTAGGAGCCTGTAGAGTCTCGTAGAGTTCAGTAGGGTCCTGTAGGTTTCCATAAGCGCCCACAGAGGTCTGAAGGGGCCCGTACTGTTCCGTAAGGATCCACAGGGCTCAGTAGAGCTTCGTAGGTTCCCTAGAGGCCTGTAGAGTACCGCAGGAGCCAGTAGTGTTCTGTAGGGGCCCGTAGGGTTCCTTCCATAGGGGCTGGCAGTGTTCCGTAGGGTCCTCTAGGGTTGAGTAAGTGCCCGCAGGAGTCTGTAGGAGTCTGTGGGATTCTGTAAGGTTCCGGAGGGTTCTGCAGGGTTCCGTAGGGGCCCCTAGAGTTCCGTAGTGGCTGGTAAAGTTCCGTAGGGCCCTGTACCGTTCCGTAACTGCCTGCAAGGGTCTTTAGGCTTCCGTAGGGGCTGGTAGGGTTCCATAAAGTTCCGTGGGTTCCTGCAGAGTTCTGCAAGTGCCCGCAAGGGCCTGTAGGGGCGCACAGTGTTTCTGTCAGGTTCCGTAGAGTTCCGTAGGGGCCATAGGTTTCCGTAGTGGCTGGTAGTATTCCGTAGGGGTCTGTAGGGTTCCGTTGGCACCTGCAGTGTTCTGTAGGAGCCCATAGGGTTTTAGTGAGGTTCCGTTGTGTCGCTAAGGGTCTTGTAGAGTGCTGTCGGGTCCTGGAGTATTCTGTAGGGTTCCAGAGGGGCTGGTAGGGTTTCGTCAAAATCCGTAGGGTTCCCTTGGGGCCCATAGAGTCCCGTAGATTTCCGTAGGGACCTGTAGGGTTGTGTAAGTGCCCGCAGGGGTTGGTAGGAGCTTGTAGGGTGCCATAAGTTTCCAGAGGGTTGTGTAGGGTTCCGTAGGGGCCTGTGGTGTTCCCTAGGGGCCTGTAGAGTCTCGTACGGTTCCGTAGGGGCCTGTGGTGTTCCCTAGGGGCCTGTAGAGTCTCGTACGGTTCCGTAGGGGCCTGTGGTGTTCCCTAGGGGCCTGTAGAGTCTCGTACAGTTCCGTAGGGTCCTGTAGGTTTCCATAAGCGCCCGCAGAGGTCTGAAGGGGCCCGTCCTGTTCCGTAAGGATCCACAGGGCTCAGTAGAGCTTCGTAGGTTCCCTAGAGGCCTGTAGAGTACCGCAGGAGCCAGTAGTGTTCTGTAGGGGCCCGTAGGGTTCCTTCCATAGGGGCTGGCAGTGTTCCGTAGGGTCCGCTAGGGTTTTGTAAGTGCCCGCAGGAGTCTGTAGGAGTCTGTGGGATTCTGTAAGGTTCCGGAGGGTTCTGCAGGGTTCCGTAGGGGCCCCTAGAGTTCCGTAGTGGCTGGTAAAGTTCCGTAGGGCCCTGTACCGTTCCGTAACTGCCTGCAAGGGTCTTTAGGCTTCCGTAGGGGCTGGGAGGGTTCCATAAAGTTCCGTGGGTTCCTGCAGAGTTCTGCAAGTGCCCGCAAGGGCCTGTAGGGGCGCACAGTGTTTCTGTCAGGTTCCGTAGAGTTCCGTAGGGGCCATAGGTTTCCGTAGTGGCTGGTAGTATTCCATAGGGGTCTGTAGGGTTCCTTAGGCACCTGCAGTGTTCTGTCGGAGCCCATAGGGTTTTAGTAAGGTTCCGTTGTGTCGCTAAGGGTCTTGTAGAGTTCTGTCGGGTCCTGGAGTATTCTGTAGGGTTCCAGAGGGGCTGGTAGGGTTCCGTCAAAATCCGTAGGGTTCCCTTGGGGCCCATAGAGTCCTGTAGATTTCCGTAGGGACCTGTAGGGTTGTGTAAGTGCCCGCAGGGGTTGGTAGGAGCTTGTAGGGTGCCATAAGTTTCCAGAGGGTTGTGTAGGGTTCCGTAGGGGCCTGTGGTGTTCCCTAGGGGCCTGTAGAGTCTCGTACGGTTCCGTAGGGGCCTGTGGTGTTCCCTAGGGGCCTGTAGAGTCTCGTACAGTTCCGTAGGGTCCTGTAGGTTTCCATAAGCGCCCGCAGAGGTCTCAAGGGGCCCGTACTGTTCCGTAAGGATCCACAGGGCTCAGTAGAGCTTCGTAGGTTCCCTAGAGGCCTGTAGAGTACCGCAGGAGCCAGTAGTGTTCTGTAGGGGCCCGTAAGGTTCCTTCCATAGGGGCTGGCAGTGTTCCGTAGGGGCCTGTAGGTTTGTGTAAGTGCCCGCAGGAGTCTGTAGGAATTCATGGGATTCTGTAAGGTTCCGGAGGGTTCTGCAGGGTTCTGTAGGGGCCCGTAGAGTTCCGTAGTGGCTGGTAAAGTTCCGTAGTGGCTGGTAAAGTTCCGTAGGGCCCTGTGGGGTTCTGTATGGACCTGTAGCGTTCCGTAGGGGCCTGCAGGGTTCTGTAAGTGCCCGCAGGTGTCTGTAGGGTTCTGTAGGATTCCGTAGGCGCCTGCAGTGTTCTGTAGGAGCCCATAGGGTTTTAGTGAGGTTCCGTTGTGTTGCTAAGGGTCTTGTAGAGTGCTGTCGGGTCCTGGAGTATTCTGTAGGGTTCCAGAGGGGCTTGTAAGGTTCCGTCGAAATCCGTAGGCTTCCCTAGGGGCCCGTGGAGTCCCGTAGATTTCCGTAGGGACCTGTAGGGTTGTGTAAGTGCCCGCAGGGGTTGGTAGGAGCTTGTAGGGTGCCATAAGTTTCCAGAAGGTTGTGTAGGGTTCCGTAGGGGCCTGTGGTGTTTCCTAGGAGCCTGTAGAGTCTCGTAGAGTTCAGTAGGGTCCTGTAGGTTTCCATAAGCGCCCACAGAGGTCTGAAGGGGCCCGTACTGTTCCGTAAGGATCCACAGGGCTCAGTAGAGCTTCGTAGGTTCCCTAGAGGCCTGTAGAGTACCGCAGGAGCCAGTAGTGTTCTGTAGGGGCCCGTAGGGTTCCTTCCATAGGGGCTGGCAGTGTTCCGTAGGGTCCTCTAGGGTTGAGTAAGTGCCCGCAGGAGTCTGTAGGAGTCTGTGGGATTCTGTAAGGTTCCGGAGGGTTCTGCAGGGTTCCGTAGGGGCCCCTAGAGTTCCGTAGTGGCTGGTAAAGTTCCGTAGGGCCCTGTACCGTTCCGTAACTGCCTGCAAGGGTCTTTAGGCTTCCGTAGGGGCTGGTAGGGTTCCATAAAGTTCCGTGGGTTCCTGCAGAGTTCTGCAAGTGCCCGCAAGGGCCTGTAGGGGCGCACAGTGTTTCTGTCAGGTTCCGTAGAGTTCCGTAGGGGCCATAGGTTTCCGTAGTGGCTGGTAGTATTCCGTAGGGGTCTGTAGGGTTCCGTTGGCACCTGCAGTGTTCTGTAGGAGCCCATAGGGTTTTAGTGAGGTTCCGTTGTGTCGCTAAGGGTCTTGTAGAGTGCTGTCGGGTCCTGGAGTATTCTGTAGGGTTCCAGAGGGGCTGGTAGGGTTTCGTCAAAATCCGTAGGGTTCCCTTGGGGCCCATAGAGTCCCGTAGATTTCCGTAGGGACCTGTAGGGTTGTGTAAGTGCCCGCAGGGGTTGGTAGGAGCTTGTAGGGTGCCATAAGTTTCCAGAGGGTTGTGTAGGGTTCCGTAGGGGCCTGTGGTGTTCCCTAGGGGCCTGTAGAGTCTCGTACGGTTCCGTAGGGGCCTGTGGTGTTCCCTAGGGGCCTGTAGAGTCTCGTACGGTTCCGTAGGGGCCTGTGGTGTTCCCTAGGGGCCTGTAGAGTCTCGTACAGTTCCGTAGGGTCCTGTAGGTTTCCATAAGCGCCCGCAGAGGTCTGAAGGGGCCCGTCCTGTTCCGTAAGGATCCACAGGGCTCAGTAGAGCTTCGTAGGTTCCCTAGAGGCCTGTAGAGTACCGCAGGAGCCAGTAGTGTTCTGTAGGGGCCCGTAGGGTTCCTTCCATAGGGGCTGGCAGTGTTCCGTAGGGTCCGCTAGGGTTTTGTAAGTGCCCGCAGGAGTCTGTAGGAGTCTGTGGGATTCTGTAAGGTTCCGGAGGGTTCTGCAGGGTTCCGTAGGGGCCCCTAGAGTTCCGTAGTGGCTGGTAAAGTTCCGTAGGGCCCTGTACCGTTCCGTAACTGCCTGCAAGGGTCTTTAGGCTTCCGTAGGGGCTGGGAGGGTTCCATAAAGTTCCGTGGGTTCCTGCAGAGTTCTGCAAGTGCCCGCAAGGGCCTGTAGGGGCGCACAGTGTTTCTTTCAGGTTCCGTAGAGTTCCGTAGGGGCCATAGGTTTCCGTAGTGGCTGGTAGTATTCCATAGGGGTCTGTAGGGTTCCTTAGGCACCTGCAGTGTTCTGTCGGAGCCCATAGGGTTTTAGTAAGGTTCCGTTGTGTCGCTAAGGGTCTTGTAGAGTGCTGTCGGGTCCTGGAGTATTCTGTAGGGTTCCAGAGGGGCTGGTAGGGTTTCGTCAAAATCCGTAGGGTTCCCTTGGGGCCCATAGAGTCCCGTAGATTTCCGTAGGGACCTGTAGGGTTGTGTAAGTGCCCGCAGGGGTTGGTAGGAGCTTGTAGGGTGCCATAAGTTTCCAGAGGGTTGTGTAGGGTTCCGTAGGGGCCTGTGGTGTTCCCTAGGGGCCTGTAGAGTCTCGTACGGTTCCGTAGGGGCCTGTGGTGTTCCCTAGGGGCCTGTAGAGTCTCGTACGGTTCCGTAGGGGCCTGTGGTGTTCCCTAGGGGCCTGTAGAGTCTCGTACAGTTCCGTAGGGTCCTGTAGGTTTCCATAAGCGCCCGCAGAGGTCTGAAGGGGCCCGTCCTGTTCCGTAAGGATCCACAGGGCTCAGTAGAGCTTCGTAGGTTCCCTAGAGGCCTGTAGAGTACCGCAGGAGCCAGTAGTGTTCTGTAGGGGCCCGTAGGGTTCCTTCCATAGGGGCTGGCAGTGTTCCGTAGGGTCCGCTAGGGTTTTGTAAGTGCCCGCAGGAGTCTGTAGGAGTCTGTGGGATTCTGTAAGGTTCCGGAGGGTTCTGCAGGGTTCCGTAGGGGCCCCTAGAGTTCCGTAGTGGCTGGTAAAGTTCCGTAGGGCCCTGTACCGTTCCGTAACTGCCTGCAAGGGTCTTTAGGCTTCCGTAGGGGCTGGGAGGGTTCCATAAAGTTCCGTGGGTTCCTGCAGAGTTCTGCAAGTGCCCGCAAGGGCCTGTAGGGGCGCACAGTGTTTCTGTCAGGTTCCGTAGAGTTCCGTAGGGGCCATAGGTTTCCGTAGTGGCTGGTAGTATTCCATAGGGGTCTGTAGGGTTCCTTAGGCACCTGCAGTGTTCTGTCGGAGCCCATAGGGTTTTAGTAAGGTTCCGTTGTGTCGCTAAGGGTCTTGTAGAGTTCTGTCGGGTCCTGGAGTATTCTGTAGGGTTCCAGAGGGGCTGGTAGGGTTCCGTCAAAATCCGTAGGGTTCCCTTGGGGCCCATAGAGTCCTGTAGATTTCCGTAGGGACCTGTAGGGTTGTGTAAGTGCCCGCAGGGGTTGGTAGGAGCTTGTAGGGTGCCATAAGTTTCCAGAGGGTTGTGTAGGGTTCCGTAGGGGCCTGTGGTGTTCCCTAGGGGCCTGTAGAGTCTCGTACGGTTCCGTAGGGGCCTGTGGTGTTCCCTAGGGGCCTGTAGAGTCTCGTACAGTTCCGTAGGGTCCTGTAGGTTTCCATAAGCGCCCGCAGAGGTCTCAAGGGGCCCGTACTGTTCCGTAAGGATCCACAGGGCTCAGTAGAGCTTCGTAGGTTCCCTAGAGGCCTGTAGAGTACCGCAGGAGCCAGTAGTGTTCTGTAGGGGCCCGTAAGGTTCCTTCCATAGGGGCTGGCAGTGTTCCGTAGGGGCCTGTAGGTTTGTGTAAGTGCCCGCAGGAGTCTGTAGGAATTCATGGGATTCTGTAAGGTTCCGGAGGGTTCTGCAGGGTTCTGTAGGGGCCCGTAGAGTTCCGTAGTGGCTGGTAAAGTTCCGTAGGGCCCTGTGGGGTTCTGTATGGACCTGTAGCGTTCCGTAGGGGCCTGCAGGGTTCTGTAAGTGCCCGCAGGTGTCTGTAGGGTTCTGTAGGATTCCGTAGGCGCCTGCAGTGTTCTGTAGGAGCCCATAGGGTTTTAGTGAGGTTCCGTTGTGTTGCTAAGGGTCTTGTAGAGTGCTGTCGGGTCCTGGAGTATTCTGTAGGGTTCCAGAGGGGCTTGTAAGGTTCCGTCGAAATCCGTAGGCTTCCCTAGGGGCCCGTGGAGTCCCGTAGATTTCCGTAGGGACCTGTAGGGTTCTGTAAGTGCCCGCAGGGGTTGGTAGGATCTTGTAGGGTGCCATAAGTTTCCAGAGGGTTGTGTAGGGTTCCGTAGGGGCATGTGGTGTTTCCTAGGAGCCTGTAGAGTCTCGTACAGTTCCGTAGGGTCCTGTAGGTTTCCATAAGCGCCCGCAGAGGTCTCAAGGGGCCCGTACTGTTCCGTAAGGATCCACAGGGCTCCGTAGAGCTTCGTAGGTTCCCTAGAGGCCTGTAGAGTACCGCAGGAGCCAGTAGTGTTCTGTAGGGGCCCGTAGGGTTCCTTCCATAGGGGCTGGCAGTGTTCCGTAGGGTCCGCTAGGGTTGAGTAAGTGCCCGCAGGAGTCTGTAGGAGTCTGTGGGATTCTGTAAGGTTCCGGAGGGTTCTGCAGGGTTCCGTAGGGGCCCCTAGAGTTCCATAGTGGCTGGTAAAGTTCCGTAGGGTCCTGTACCGTTCCGTAACTGCCTGCAAGGGTCTTTAGGCTTCCGTAGGGGCTGGGAGGGTTCCATAAAGTTCCGTGGGTTCCTGCAGAGTTCTGCAAGTGCCCGCAAGGGCCTGTAGGGGCGCACAATGTTTCTGTCAGGTTCCGTAGAGTTCCGTAGGGGCCATAGGTTTCCGTAGTGGCTGGTAGTATTCCGTAGGGGTCTGTAGGGTTCCGTTGGCACCTGCAGTGTTCTGTAGGAGCCCATAGGGTTTTCGTGAGGTTCCGTTGTGTCGCTAAGGGTCTTGTAGAGTTCTGTCGGGTCCTGGAGTATTCTGTAGGGTTCCAGAGGGGCTGGTAGGGTTCCGTCAAAATCCGTAGGGTTCCCTTGGGGCCCATAGAGTCCCGTAGATTTCCGTAGGGACCTGTAGGGTTGTGTAAGTGCCCGCAGGGGTTGGTAGGAGCTTGTAGGGTGCCATAAGTTTCCAGAGGGTTGTGTAGGGTTCCGTAGGGGCCTGTGGTGTTCCCTAGGGGCCTGTAGAGTCTCGTACGGTTCCGTAGGGGCCTGTGGTGTTCCCTAGGGGCCTGTAGAGTCTCGTACAGTTCCGTAGGGTCCTGTAGGTTTCCATAAGCGCCCGCAGAGGTCTCAAGGGGCCCGTACTGTTCCGTAAGGATCCACAGGGCTCAGTAGAGCTTCGTAGGTTCCCTAGAGGCCTGTAGAGTACCGCAGGAGCCAGTAGTGTTCTGTAGGGGCCCGTAAGGTTCCTTCCGTAGGGGCTGGCAGTGTTCTGTAGGGGCCTGTAGGTTTGTGTAAGTGCCCGCAGGAGTCTGTAGGAATTCGTGGGATTCTGTAAGGTTCCGGAGGGTTCTGCAGGGTTCTGTAGGGGCCCGTAGAGTTCCGTAGTGGCTGGTAAAGTTCCGTAGGGCCCTGTGGGGTTCTGTATGGACCTGTAGCGTTCCATAGGGGCCTGCAGGGTTCTGTAAGTGCCCGCAGGTGTCTGTAGGGTTCTGTAGGATTCCGTAGGCGCCTGCAGTGTTCTGTAGGAGCCCATAGGGTTTTAGTGAGGTTCCGTTTTGTTGCTAAGGGTCTTGTAGAGTGCTGTCGGGTCCTGGAGTATTCTGTAGGGTTCCAGAGGGGCTTGTAAGGTTCCGTCGAAATCCGTAGGCTTCCCTAGGGGCCCGTGGAGTCCCGTAGATTTCCGTAGGGACCTGTAGGGTTGTGTAAGTGCCCGCAGGGGTTGGTAGGAGCTTGTAGGGTGCCATAAGTTTCCAGAAGGTTGTGTAGGGTTCCGTAGGGGCCTGTGGTGTTTCCTAGGGGCCTGTAGAGTCTCGTACAGTTCCGTAGGGTCCTGTAGGTTTCCATAAGTGCCCACAGAGGTCTGAAGGGGCCCGTACTGTTCCGTAAGGATCCACAGGGCTCAGTAGAGCTTCGTAGGTTCCCTAGAGGCCTGTAGAGTACCGCAGGAGCCAGTAGTGTTCTGTAGGGGCCCGTAGGGTTCCTTCCATAGGGGCTGGCAGTGTTCCGTAGGGTCCTCTAGGGTTGAGTAAGTGCCCGCAGGAGTCTGTAGGAGTCTGTGGGATTCTGTAAGGTTCCGGAGGGTTCTGCAGGGTTCCGTAGGGGCCCCTAGAGTTCCGTAGTGGCTGGTAAAGTTCCGTAGGGCCCTGTACCGTTCCGTAACTGCCTGCAAGGGTCTTTAGGCTTCCGTAGGGGCTGGTAGGGTTCCATAAAGTTCCGTGGGTTCCTGCAGAGTTCTGCAAGTGCCCGCAAGGGCCTGTAGGGGCGCACAGTGTTTCTGTCAGGTTCCGTAGAGTTCCGTAGGGGCCATAGGTTTCCGTAGTGGCTGGTAGTATTCCGTAGGGGTCTGTAGGGTTCCGTTGGCACCTGCAGTGTTCTGTAGGAGCCCATAGGGTTTTAGTGAGGTTCCGTTGTGTCGCTAAGGGTCTTGTAGAGTGCTGTCGGGTCCTGGAGTATTCTGTAGGGTTCCAGAGGGGCTGGTAGGGTTTCGTCAAAATCCGTAGGGTTCCCTTGGGGCCCATAGAGTCCCGTAGATTTCCGTAGGGACCTGTAGGGTTGTGTAAGTGCCCGCAGGGGTTGGTAGGAGCTTGTAGGGTGCCATAAGTTTCCAGAGGGTTGTGTAGGGTTCCGTAGGGGCCTGTGGTGTTCCCTAGGGGCCTGTAGAGTCTCGTACGGTTCCGTAGGGGCCTGTGGTGTTCCCTAGGGGCCTGTAGAGTCTCGTACGGTTCCGTAGGGGCCTGTGGTGTTCCCTAGGGGCCTGTAGAGTCTCGTACAGTTCCGTAGGGTCCTGTAGGTTTCCATAAGCGCCCGCAGAGGTCTGAAGGGGCCCGTCCTGTTCCGTAAGGATCCACAGGGCTCAGTAGAGCTTCGTAGGTTCCCTAGAGGCCTGTAGAGTACCGCAGGAGCCAGTAGTGTTCTGTAGGGGCCCGTAGGGTTCCTTCCATAGGGGCTGGCAGTGTTCCGTAGGGTCCGCTAGGGTTTTGTAAGTGCCCGCAGGAGTCTGTAGGAGTCTGTGGGATTCTGTAAGGTTCCGGAGGGTTCTGCAGGGTTCCGTAGGGGCCCCTAGAGTTCCGTAGTGGCTGGTAAAGTTCCGTAGGGCCCTGTACCGTTCCGTAACTGCCTGCAAGGGTCTTTAGGCTTCCGTAGGGGCTGGTAGGGTTCCATAAAGTTCCGTGGGTTCCTGCAGAGTTCTGCAAGTGCCCGCAAGGGCCTGTAGGGGCGCACAGTGTTTCTGTCAGGTTCCGTAGAGTTCCGTAGGGGCCATAGGTTTCCGTAGTGGCTGGTAGTATTCCATAGGGGTCTGTAGGGTTCCTTAGGCACCTGCAGTGTTCTGTCGGAGCCCATAGGGTTTTAGTAAGGTTCCGTTGTGTCGCTAAGGGTCTTGTAGAGTTCTGTCGGGTCCTGGAGTATTCTGTAGGGTTCCAGAGGGGCTGGTAGGGTTCCGTCAAAATCCGTAGGGTTCCCTTGGGGCCCATAGAGTCCTGTAGATTTCCGTAGGGACCTGTAGGGTTGTGTAAGTGCCCGCAGGGGTTGGTAGGAGCTTGTAGGGTGCCATAAGTTTCCAGAGGGTTGTGTAGGGTTCCGTAGGGGCCTGTGGTGTTCCCTAGGGGCCTGTAGAGTCTCGTACGGTTCCGTAGGGGCCTGTGGTGTTCCCTAGGGGCCTGTAGAGTCTCGTACAGTTCCGTAGGGTCCTGTAGGTTTCCATAAGCGCCCGCAGAGGTCTCAAGGGGCCCGTACTGTTCCGTAAGGATCCACAGGGCTCAGTAGAGCTTCGTAGGTTCCCTAGAGGCCTGTAGAGTACCGCAGGAGCCAGTAGTGTTCTGTAGGGGCCCGTAAGGTTCCTTCCATAGGGGCTGGCAGTGTTCCGTAGGGGCCTGTAGGTTTGTGTAAGTGCCCGCAGGAGTCTGTAGGAATTCATGGGATTCTGTAAGGTTCCGGAGGGTTCTGCAGGGTTCTGTAGGGGCCCGTAGAGTTCCGTAGTGGCTGGTAAAGTTCCGTAGTGGCTGGTAAAGTTCCGTAGGGCCCTGTGGGGTTCTGTATGGACCTGTAGCGTTCCGTAGGGGCCTGCAGGGTTCTGTAAGTGCCCGCAGGTGTCTGTAGGGTTCTGTAGGATTCCGTAGGCGCCTGCAGTGTTCTGTAGGAGCCCATAGGGTTTTAGTGAGGTTCCGTTGTGTTGCTAAGGGTCTTGTAGAGTGCTGTCGGGTCCTGGAGTATTCTGTAGGGTTCCAGAGGGGCTTGTAAGGTTCCGTCGAAATCCGTAGGCTTCCCTAGGGGCCCGTGGAGTCCCGTAGATTTCCGTAGGGACCTGTAGGGTTGTGTAAGTGCCCGCAGGGGTTGGTAGGAGCTTGTAGGGTGCCATAAGTTTCCAGAAGGTTGTGTAGGGTTCCGTAGGGGCCTGTGGTGTTTCCTAGGAGCCTGTAGAGTCTCGTAGAGTTCAGTAGGGTCCTGTAGGTTTCCATAAGCGCCCACAGAGGTCTGAAGGGGCCCGTACTGTTCCGTAAGGATCCACAGGGCTCAGTAGAGCTTCGTAGGTTCCCTAGAGGCCTGTAGAGTACCGCAGGAGCCAGTAGTGTTCTGTAGGGGCCCGTAGGGTTCCTTCCATAGGGGCTGGCAGTGTTCCGTAGGGTCCTCTAGGGTTGAGTAAGTGCCCGCAGGAGTCTGTAGGAGTCTGTGGGATTCTGTAAGGTTCCGGAGGGTTCTGCAGGGTTCCGTAGGGGCCCCTAGAGTTCCGTAGTGGCTGGTAAAGTTCCGTAGGGCCCTGTACCGTTCCGTAACTGCCTGCAAGGGTCTTTAGGCTTCCGTAGGGGCTGGTAGGGTTCCATAAAGTTCCGTGGGTTCCTGCAGAGTTCTGCAAGTGCCCGCAAGGGCCTGTAGGGGCGCACAGTGTTTCTGTCAGGTTCCGTAGAGTTCCGTAGGGGCCATAGGTTTCCGTAGTGGCTGGTAGTATTCCGTAGGGGTCTGTAGGGTTCCGTTGGCACCTGCAGTGTTCTGTAGGAGCCCATAGGGTTTTAGTGAGGTTCCGTTGTGTCGCTAAGGGTCTTGTAGAGTTCTGTCGGGTCCTGGAGTATTCTGTAGGGTTCCAGAGGGGCTGGTAGGGTTTCGTCAAAATCCGTAGGGTTCCCTTGGGGCCCATAGAGTCCCGTAGATTTCCGTAGGGACCTGTAGGGTTGTGTAAGTGCCCGCAGGGGTTGGTAGGAGCTTGTAGGGTGCCATAAGTTTCCAGAGGGTTGTGTAGGGTTCCGTAGGGGCCTGTGGTGTTCCCTAGGGGCCTGTAGAGTCTCGTACGGTTCCGTAGGGGCCTGTGGTGTTCCCTAGGGGCCTGTAGAGTCTCGTACGGTTCCGTAGGGGCCTGTGGTGTTCCCTAGGGGCCTGTAGAGTCTCGTACAGTTCCGTAGGGTCCTGTAGGTTTCCATAAGCGCCCGCAGAGGTCTGAAGGGGCCCGTCCTGTTCCGTAAGGATCCACAGGGCTCAGTAGAGCTTCGTAGGTTCCCTAGAGGCCTGTAGAGTACCGCAGGAGCCAGTAGTGTTCTGTAGGGGCCCGTAGGGTTCCTTCCATAGGGGCTGGCAGTGTTCCGTAGGGTCCGCTAGGGTTTTGTAAGTGCCCGCAGGAGTCTGTAGGAGTCTGTGGGATTCTGTAAGGTTCCGGAGGGTTCTGCAGGGTTCCGTAGGGGCCCCTAGAGTTCCGTAGTGGCTGGTAAAGTTCCGTAGGGCCCTGTACCGTTCCGTAACTGCCTGCAAGGGTCTTTAGGCTTCCGTAGGGGCTGGGAGGGTTCCATAAAGTTCCGTGGGTTCCTGCAGAGTTCTGCAAGTGCCTCGCAAGGGCCTGTAGGGGCGCACAGTGTTTCTGTCAGGTTCCGTAGAGTTCCGTAGGGGCCATAGGTTTCCGTAGTGGCTGGTAGTATTCCATAGGGGTCTGTAGGGTTCCTTAGGCACCTGCAGTGTTCTGTCGGAGCCCATAGGGTTTTAGTAGGTTCCGTTGTGTCGCTAAGGGTCTTGTAGAGTTCTGTCGGGTCCTGGAGTATTCTGTAGGGTTCCAGAGGGGCTGGTAGGGTTCCGTCAAAATCCGTAGGGTTCCCTTGGGGCCCATAGAGTCCTGTAGATTTCCGTAGGGACCTGTAGGGTTGTGTAAGTGCCCGCAGGGGTTGGTAGGAGCTTGTAGGGTGCCATAAGTTTCCAGAGGGTTGTGTAGGGTTCCGTAGGGGCCTGTGGTGTTCCCTAGGGGGCCTGTAGAGTCTCGTACGGTTCCGTAGGGGCCTGTGGTGTTCCCTAGGGGCCTGTAGAGTCTCGTACAGTTCCGTAGGGTCCTGTAGGTTTCCATAAGCGCCCGCAGAGGTCTCAAGGGGCCCGTACTGTTCCGTAAGGATCCACAGGGCTCAGTAGAGCTTCGTAGGTTCCCCTAGAGGCCTGTAGAGTACCGCAGGAGCCAGTAGTGTTCTGTAGGGGCCCGTAAGGTTCCTTCCATAGGGGCTGGCAGTGTTCCGTAGGGGCCTGTAGGTTTGTGTAAGTGCCCGCAGGAGTCTGTAGGAATTCATGGGATTCTGTAAGGTTCCGGAGGGTTCTGCAGGGTTCTGTAGGGGCCGCTAGAGTTCCGTAGTGGCTGGTAAAGTTCCGTAGTGGCTGGTAAAAGTTCCGTAGGGCCCTGTGGGGTTCTGTATGGACCTGTAGCGTTCCGTAGGGGCCTGCAGGGTTCTGTAAGTGCCCGCAGGTGTCTGTAGGGTTCTGTAGGATTCCGTAGGCGCCTGCAGTGTTCTGTAGGAGCCCATAGGGGTTTTAGTGAGGTTCCGTTGTGTTGCTAAGGGTCTTGTAGAGTGCTGTCGGGTCCTGGAGTATTCTGTAGGGTTCCAGAGGGGCTTGTAAGGTTCCGTCGAAATCCGTAGGCTTCCCTAGGGGCCCCGTGGAGTCCCGTAGATTTCCGTAGGGACCTGTAGGGTTGTGTAAGTGCCCGCAGGGGTTGGTAGGAGCTTGTAGGGTGCCATAAGTTTCCAGAAGGTTGTGTAGGGTTCCGTAGGGGCCTGTGGTGTTTCCTAGGAGCCTGTAGAGTCTCGTAGAGTTCAGTAGGGTCCTGTAGGTTTCCATAAGCGCCCACAGAGGTCTGAAGGGGCCCGTCCTGTTCCGTAAGGATCCACAGGGCTCAGTAGAGCTTCGTAGGTTCCTAGAGGCCTGTAGAGTACCGCAGGAGCCATAGTGTTCTGTAGGGGCCCGTAGGGTTCCTTCCATA
>NW_027415250.1:0-104304 GCF_964106895.1 Numenius arquata
GGTAAAGGCTTCCCAAGGAGACGGAGAAACTGAAACTGATTCCAAAACCCCACCTGACAGCCCGGTATCGTCCCGTACTCGGAAGGGAACAGAGCGAATAGTGATTCAAGCACCCTTAAGGGAAGCTGTGGGTCCGGAAGGACTACCTGTATTGATAAAAGTCCCTTTTTCCTCATTTGATTTAGAAACCTGGAAAAGCGTGGCAAAGAATTATCGGAATGATCCCGTAGGGGTTACTAAACATTTTCAGTTTCTGGTAAAGCAGCACAATCCTGACTGGAGTGATGTCCAGTTATTATTAGATCACCTGACAGAAACCGAGAAACAACTGGTTTTGAAAGCTGCTCAAGATATAGCCACGGACCACCTGAAAGATTCAGGAAGAGACATTAAAGATTATTTCCCCTTGCAGGACCCTCATTGGGACCCAAATAGGAGCATTCACTCAGAAGCACTACAAAGTTATAGAGATTGGGTTATAAGGGGGATGGAGAGGGCTATCCCGAAAGCTATTAACTGGTCGATGCTGTATGCTGTAAGACAAGGGCCGAAGGAGAGTCCCTCGGAGTTTTTGGATAAATTACGAGATGCAATGAGACGCTACACCCCCTTGGACCCTGGATCAGAGATAGGAATCCAGCAGTTAGTGTCTCTCTTTTTAGGACAGTCTGCTAATGATATCCGGAGGAAGCTGCAAAAACTGAGAACAACTGACAGCAGGAATCTAGAGACTCTGTTAGATGAGGCATGGAGAGTATTTAACAACCGAGAGGAGGAGGATAGGAGAAGGGACCGACGGGCACTGGTGGCAGCAATACATGGCGGGGGGGAAATAAAAACTGGGAACTTTAGGAAACCATTAGAAAGAGATCAATGCGCATGGTGTAAGCAGAGGGGGCACTGGAAGAATGAGTGTCCAAAAAGACAAAAAGAGAAAATTCAGGCCCATTATAAAGAAGATTGACGGGGACCGGGGGAATCTACCCTAGCGGATCCCCTGGTTACCCTAAGGCTAGGGAAAAAGCAACAAGAAATAAAATTTTTGGTGGATACAGGAGCAACGTATTCGGTTTTAAATCAAGCTCTGACCCCTCTTGATACTGATTTTATAACAGTAACAGGAGCCACTGGCCAGAGTGAAAAGGCATATTTTCTCAAACCTCTTAAGTTCAAATTGGGAAAACAATTGGGGATACACAAATTTTTATATCTGCCAAATTCCCCGAAACCCCTGCTAGGGCGAGATTTATTAGAACAATTGGGAGCAGAAATTAAATTCAAAAAAGGGAAAATGGAACTCCGGATAAGGGAAGATCGACTAATTGAAATACTAAGTTTGGCCCTAATAGGAACTCCCATTTCTACAGGAGTGCCTGAGGAGATTAAAGCCCAAATTTATCCGGGGGTATGGGCCTCGGGAGTGCCGGGGAGAGCAAAAAAATGCCTCCCCAGTAGTGATAAAGCCTCAACAAGGAGCACGACCGGTGAGAGTCAAACAGTATCCCCTTAGGATAGAGGACAGGGAGGGGATCCGACCAACTATAGACCGGTTTATCGAGTATGGGCTGCTGAAAGAATGTGAATCAGAGTATAACACTCCAATATTACCTGTCAAGAAGCCGGATGGTAGCTATCGCATAGTGCAGGACCTCAGAGCTATCAACAGAATTGTTGAGGATTTACATCCGGTAGTGGCAAATCCATACACTCTTCTAACTAAACTGGTACCTGAATTGGCATGGTTTACCGTTTTGGACCTAAAGGATGCCTTTTTCTGCGTGCCTTTGAGCCCAGAGAGCCAACTTTTATTTGCATTCGAATGGGAAAACCCAGAATCTGGGAGGAAAACACAGTTTACATGGACTGTGCTACCACAGGGCTTTAAAAATAGCCCAACACTTTTTGGAAATCAGCTAGCTAAAGATTTGGAGCAGTGGAAACGCCCGCTTGGGACAGGAGTGGTTTTGCAGTATGTGGACGATATGTTACTCGCCACTGACACCAGAGAAACATGCATAAAATGGACTGTGAGCCTGTTAAATTTTCTTGGACTTAATGGCTATAAAGTTTCTCCACAGAAGGCACAGATAGCCCAGCAGCAAGTGACCTATCTGGGATATGAAATAACCGCAGGCCAACGGACACTAGGGAAGGAGAGGAAAGAGGCCATTTGCCAGACACCTTGACCACAGATGCCTAAGGAACTTCGGACCTTCCTAGGAATGACAGGATGGTGTCGTCTCTGGATATATAACTACGGACTCTTGGTAAAACCTCTATACGAGTTATTAAAATCTAACTCAAAGAATATTGTGCGGAATAAGGAAGCAGACAGAGCCTTCCATCAGTTAAAAAAGAGGTTAATGGAAGCACCTGCCCTGGGATTACCTGACACTACTAAACCTTTCTGGTTGTTTTCCTATGAGAAGCAAGGAATGGCCTTAGGAGTCCTAGCTCAGAATCTGGGACCCTATCGAAGGGCGGTGGCATACTTCTCCAAACAGCTCGACGGAGTAAGTAAAGGGTGGCCTAGCTGTCTCCGAGCGGTGGCAGCAGTGGTAATAAACATCCAAGAGGCCCGTAAGTTCACCCTAGGCCAGAAAATCACAGTTATGGTTTCACATACCGTCTCAGCAGTACTGGAAGTAAAAGGGGGGCATTGGCTTTCACCTCAGAGGTTTCTTAAGTACCAGGCTATCCTGATAGAGCAAGATGATGTAGAAATAACAGTAACTAATGTTGTCAATCCAGCCTCTTTCCTCAGCGGAACCGAAGGAGAATCAGTGACCCATGACTGCTTGGAAACAATCGAGGCTGTGTACTCCAGTCGACCAGACCTGAAAGAAGAACCATTGGAGGATGCAGAAGATTCCTGGTTCACCGACGGGAGCAGCTTCATTCAACAGGGGATACGCAAAGCTGGCTATGCGGTAACCACCACAGAGAAGGTAATAGAATCCAAGACCCTGGCCCCAAATACATCAGCCCAAAAGGCTGAGATTATAGCACTAACCCGAGCGCTGGAATTGGCCAAAGGAAAACGGATAAATATCTGGACAGACTCTAAATATGCTTTTGGGGTGGTGCATGCTCACGGGGCGGACTGGAGAGAAAGAGGACTCTTATCTACACAAGGGAAACACATCAAACATGCTGAAGAAATTCTCAAGCTCTTAGATGCAGTATTACTGCCTGCCAAAGTGGCTATCATGCACTGCAAAGCCCACCAAAAAGGGAACACCGCTATGGAACTGGGCAACGCACTGGCGGACCGAGAAGCCAAAAGGGCAGCAGAAATGGGTAATGCAGAAATACAATCCTTGGTCCCAGGTGGTAAGATACAAATTGACGACGAACCTAAATATTCTAGGGATGATCACAAATTGATCAAAGACTTAAATGGGAAAATTGAAGGGAAATGGGCCAAAACCCCACAGGGAAAAATAATAGTGCCTTTCTCGTTACTATGGGCTGTAGTCATGGCAGAACATAGAAAATCCCATTGGGGAACAGAGGCACTTCACAGATACCTGAATAGGCTAATATGCGCTCGGAATCTATATGCCACTGTCAAACAAGTCACTCAGCAGCGTGAGGTATGTTTACAGAACAACCCTAGGACAGGCCCCAGAGTCCAATTTGGCCAGATAGGGAAGGGAAACTATCCGGGACAACAATGGCAAATTGATTTTTCAGAACTTCCAAGAAAAGGGGGGTTTCGATACCTATTGGTGCTAACTGATACCTTTTCAGGATGGCCAGAGGCATTTCCCTGCCGAACCAATAAAACAAGAGAAGTGGTCAAAGCATTGTTGCAAGAAATTATACCGAGATTTGGGGTTCCCGCAGTAATTTCCTCGGACCGAGGATCTCATTTCACTGCAAGGGTTGTTTCAAAAGTAAGCAGATTATTGGGTATAGACTGGCAACTTCACACCCCACACAACCCACAATCAAGTGGTCAGGTAGAAAAGATGAATCACTTGATCAAAACGCAGATTGTGAAATTAGGCCAGGAAGCTAACTTGGCCTGGCCCCAGTCATTACCATTAGCCCTTCTCAGGATAAGAACAAAACCCAGAACCAAAGAAGGATATCCACAGAGTTGGGGAATGAAATATTGACAGGTTACCTGATAAATTTACAAAAACAGCTCCGAGAGGTAGAAAAACTGGTTCTGGGAACAAGAGCTCGTGGGCTGGATGGACCAGTACACGAGATCGAACCTGGAGATTATGTATATGTTAAGTCTTTTACAGATTCACCACTGAGGCCAAAGTGGGAAGGTCCCTTCCAGGTACTGCTGACCACTCACACGGCCATAAAGATTAAGGAACAAGCCGCTTGGATCCATTGGACTCGCGTCAAGAGAGCTCCGGAACCCCAATGGACATCAACGCAGACCGGACCCCTGAAGCTTCGCCTCCAACGAAAAGATGGACATCAGTAACCTTGATAGTCGTCAACATGCCGGGACTTTGTATTTCGGGGGGAGGGACATGGGATACGAATACATATACACGAAGTCTGGAAACATTGGTAAAAGCTACTAATCTGTCAGATTGTTGGGTATGTACCACCTTACCTAAAGGAGAAATGAAATTACCTCTATATGGGGTGGCAGCAAGCAATTGGAACTATGCCAACGGAACCTGGCCCAAATTTTGGGCAAAAGGGGGAAATGAGTTGAATGGATATTGTGAATACGATGATAATGTCTACCCCTTAGGACCCAGATTTGATTTACAACTATTGAAAGAAGAGCTTGTGGTATTAATTAGCAGTAACAATTGTACCTGGGAACACGGGGAATATAGACACAGGGGGCCGGTGAATAAGACAATAGCCTGGGGATGGAGCAAGTTCTGGATTAATAAGACAACTGTTGATGTGGGGAATTGGGATCTAACAGGGATAAAGGCAACGTATATTGACTTTTGCGACAAAACCCAACTAGTTGCATATAAAAGTAGTGGTGTTTCTGAAGGAGAAGGATATTCGTGGGAGTATGGATGGTATCAGGCAGGAAAGTTTTTAGGTGCGAATTTGACAGCAACTATGGGACCCTGTAAGTTACCTCAAGGGTATTGGTGGTTGTGTGGAGATGGATATAGCAGAAAACAGCTGCCCGCAGGATGGAAGGGAACCTGCACGATAGGCTATCTAACTAGCCAGGATACGGTGTTTAATCAGTCTGAAATCCCCTCAGGTATGTTGAGAACACCTTGGAGGAGAATTCGGGGAGTAGAAAACCCTCTCGTGACGAGGGGAACAAGATCCCATAGCTTTGTAAGGTGGCTTATACCGTTCCTGGGCGTCAGTGAATTGGAGAAAGCAATTGTAAACATATCGGCCACTATAGAAGTGCTTGAGAAATCTACAATCGATGCTATACGGGCACTTCAACAAGAAGTCCAGTCATTAGCAAATGTGGTGGGACAAAATAGAATGGCATTAGACTTATTAACTTGGAAAGAGGGAGGCTTATGTGCAGTGATTAATCAAAGCTGTTGCTCATATGTAAACCAAAACGGAAGAATAGAGAAAGACTTACAAAATCTCATAGCTAAAACTCAGATTTTGCATCTGACTGCGCAAGATGACACCACATTCGGGTTTTCCGACCTTTGGGAAAAGTTAACCTCGTGGTTACCTAACTTGGCTTGGCTTAAGCGACTGTTTCTCCTTCTAGTAGCAATACTTATGTTAGGAACTTTAGTGTGTGCATTAATTAGATGTCTTATGTGTTGTACCAGGGGGGCCAAAGACGAATACATTCAATGGAAGAAGCACCAGCTCCGTGAACGGGTGGAATCAGGGAAGTATTTTAGAAATCAGATGGAGAGGGAGAGTGTGTTACAGGCAATTGTAAAAGAATTTACAAAGGTGAAAGAAAAGGGGGGACTTGATTCAGAAAACGAATGGTTAAAGGTTGTTAGTGTGAATTTAGTACAGCCTGGGAAAGAACAAAGCTCGGAGCCCAGCATTCCAAGATAAAGAAATGGCCTTGTGTATAAGATAGCGGGAGCAGCCTGCATGCTAAGGAGGGACCCAACTGTCTGGGAAAGGTGTCCATCTGGTCGGGACTAGTTTTGCGGTTTGGGATCCGGCCAACCCAAGCTTTCTGGGACAAAGGTGAAGGTACCCGGTGAAGAAGACTGCGAGCCTTCCTCCAGAAGACCCCGGCCCACGACCACCAGGCGGCAGTGCGCATGCGGCAAGGGGAGGAGATTTATGATAATGAGTTCTTAGAAATAATTAGAATAGTAACGCCTTTTCTTAGAATTAATTAGAATAACCCAGCCCACCTTAATGAATATGTACGCTTTTCACCATAAATAGACGCTTGTTTCACAAACCGGTGTGCAAGTTTGGAGGAGAAATCCCCCTTGCACCCGGCGCCGCAATAAACATACCTGCTTTATAACTCTCTGCGAGTTGTAAGGTTTGTTTCCGCGCGTCAATTTGGCACCCCAGATGGGACCCTCTCTGTCCGGCTGCGGGACCTGCTGAGGACGGGACTCCTCTGGGCGCCCCCGAGATTTCTCGGAAGGTCCCCCCAACTCATCCAGATCACCGCGGGGACAGACAAGGACCATCTCCTGCGGACCAGGTATGTTCAGGGTTTCTTAAGGGGGGGACCTGTAAGTCGTGAGGAGACGTCCTACGCGTGGTAAAGAGTCGGTGTACTCGCCCCGGGGTATGCTCAAGCTTGGGCTAATGGTTGGTGTGGGATCCCTCGGTTTCGGGTTTTTGTGTTAGTATGTAGAATTGCAATACTGCTGGCTACTTGTTGTATTTGTCATAAGGTACCGCTATTACCGCTATTTCCGCTATCGTGTTATTGTCTGATATAAGGTGGAAATTGTTGTATGAGTGAAATGAGTGATTGAGACGCGGCACTGCTGCGGAGCGAGTGCGGAGTTCCGATCCGCGGTTCCGTGTTCTCCGCGAGGAGAGCGGCCGGAGACGAACGAAGCGTATGACAGACTGTGAACCTAATACTGAGAATATTGCGTGGCATTGTCCTGGACATTCAGATAACGTTTGTGATCCTATTTTTGTCTTAAAGTGCTTTGCTTGTAATACAGAGGCTTGGGTAGATCAGGAGGACGATTTTTGGTGTTCACAGTGTGGTAGCTGGACTGAGTGGGAGAAGATCGAGCGGGCGGGAGAGTTGGAACAAGTAATCTGTGGAGACATAGCCTACCCCTGGAGATAAAGGTAGCGGCAGGGATATAGCTGTACCGTTTCCCGGGAGGGGAACAAGAATAACACCCAAGTGACACACGGAGATCAGGGTCACCTCTGAACTAAGGGGGTAAGGAGGACATAAAATGGGCAATAATCAAGGAAGTGAGATACTGAAAAGGAGTCCCCTAGGGTGTATTTTAGCACACTGGAAGGAGATCGGAGGCTCACCAGGTGGCAGCGTGAACAAGAAAACCTTAATTAAATACTGTAATCAGTGGTGGCCCCTTTACAAGTTAGATGATCAAGAGAAATGGCCCTTTAACGGGACTCTTAATTACAACACTATATTACAATTAATGCTGTTCCTTAGAAGGGAAGGAAAGTGGGATGAAGTCATATATGCGGACATGTTTTTCACCCTTTGGAACCACCCAGAGTACCAACGGGACTGCGGGCTGTTACCTCCACAAGACCCGATGGTATTAGCCTTAGAGAAAGAAAAAAGGGAAGAAATGAAAGCCAATATAAAAAGATGTTGTTCGGCCTGTAGCATAGGGCAGAGATGCACAAAGCCTGAAAAGATTCGGGATTCTAAAGAAGACGATTTTCTTGAAACTTACTTACCACCGGTTAAGGCAATAGGGGACCGTTGGGGGGGGGTAAAGGCTTCCCAAGGAGACGGAGAAACTGAAACTGATTCCAAAACCCCACCTGACAGCCCGGTATCGTCCCGTACTCGGAAGGGAACAGAGCGAATAGTGATTCAAGCACCCTTAAGGGAAGCTGTGGGTCCGGAAGGACTACCTGTATTGATAAAAGTCCCTTTTTCCTCATTTGATTTAGAAACCTGGAAAAGCGTGGCAAAGAATTATCGGAATGATCCCGTAGGGGTTACTAAACATTTTCAGTTTCTGGTAAAGCAGCACAATCCTGACTGGAGTGATGTCCAGTTATTATTAGATCACCTGACAGAAACCGAGAAACAACTGGTTTTGAAAGCTGCTCAAGATATAGCCACGGACCACCTGAAAGATTCAGGAAGAGACATTAAAGAGTACTTCCCCTTGCAGGACCCTCATTGGGACCCAAATAGGAGCATTCACTCAGAAGCACTACAAAGTTATAGAGATTGGGTTATAAGGGGGATGGAGAGGGCTATCCCGAAAGCTATTAACTGGTCGATGCTGTATGCTGTAAGACAAGGGCCGAAGGAGAGTCCCTCGGAGTTTTTGGATAAATTACGAGATGCAATGAGACGCTACACCCCCTTGGACCCTGGATCAGAGATAGGAATCCAGCAGTTAGTGTCTCTCTTTTTAGGACAGTCTGCTAATGATATCCGGAGGAAGCTGCAAAAACTGAGAACAACTGACAGCAGGAATCTAGAGACTCTGTTAGATGAGGCATGGAGAGTATTTAACAACCGAGAGGAGGAGGATAGGAGAAGGGACCGACGGGCACTGGTGGCAGCAATACATGGCGGGGGGGAAATAAAAACTGGGAACTTTAGGAAACCATTAGAAAGAGATCAATGCGCATGGTGTAAGCAGAGGGGGCACTGGAAGAATGAGTGTCCAAAAAGACAAAAAGAGAAAATTCAGGCCCATTATAAAGAAGATTGACGGGGACCGGGGGAATCTACCCTAGCGGATCCACTGGTTACCCTAAGGCTAGGGAAAAAGCAACAAGAAATAAAATTTTTGGTGGATACAGGAGCAACGTATTCGGTTTTAAATCAAGCTCTGACCCCTCTTGATACTGATTTTATAACAGTAACAGGAGCCACTGGCCAGAGTGAAAAGGCATATTTTCTCAAACCTCTTAAGTTCAAATTGGGAAAACAATTGGGGATACACAAATTTTTATATCTGCCAAATTCCCCGAAACCCCTGCTAGGGCGAGATTTATTAGAACAATTGGGAGCAGAAATTAAATTCAAAAAAGGGAAAATGGAACTCCGGATAAGGGAAGATCGACTAATTGAAATACTAAGTTTGGCCCTAATAGGAACTCCCATTTCTACAGGAGTGCCTGAGGAGATTAAAGCCCAAATTTATCCGGGGGTATGGGCCTCGGGAGTGCCGGGGAGAGCAAAAAAATGCCTCCCCAGTAGTGATAAAGCCTCAACAAGGAGCACGACCGGTGAGAGTCAAACAGTATCCCCTTAGGATAGAGGACAGGGAGGGGATCCGACCAACTATAGACCGGTTTATCGAGTATGGGCTGCTGAAAGAATGTGAATCAGAGTATAACACTCCAATATTACCTGTCAAGAAGCCGGATGGTAGCTATCGCATAGTGCAGGACCTCAGAGCTATCAACAGAATTGTTGAGGATTTACATCCGGTAGTGGCAAATCCATACACTCTTCTAACTAAACTGGTACCTGAATTGGCATGGTTTACCGTTTTGGACCTAAAGGATGCCTTTTTCTGCGTGCCTTTGAGCCCAGAGAGCCAACTTTTATTTGCATTCGAATGGGAAAACCCAGAATCTGGGAGGAAAACACAGTTTACATGGACTGTGCTACCACAGGGCTTTAAAAATAGCCCAACACTTTTTGGAAATCAGCTAGCTAAAGATTTGGAGCAGTGGAAACGCCCGCTTGGGACAGGAGTGGTTTTGCAGTATGTGGACGATATGTTACTCGCCACTGACACCAGAGAAACATGCATAAAATGGACTGTGAGCCTGTTAAATTTTCTTGGACTTAATGGCTATAAAGTTTCTCCACAGAAGGCACAGATAGCCCAGCAGCAAGTGACCTATCTGGGATATGAAATAACCGCAGGCCAACGGACACTGGGGAAGGAGAGGAAAGAGGCCATTTGCCAGACACCTTGACCACAGATGCCTAAGGAACTTCGGACCTTCCTAGGAATGACAGGATGGTGTCGTCTCTGGATATATAACTACGGACTCTTGGTAAAACCTCTATACGAGTTATTAAAATCTAACTCAAAGAATATTGTGCGGAATAAGGAAGCAGACAGAGCCTTCCATCAGTTAAAAAAGAGGTTAATGGAAGCACCTGCCCTGGGATTACCTGACACTACTAAACCTTTCTGGTTGTTTTCCTATGAGAAGCAAGGAATGGCCTTAGGAGTCCTAGCTCAGAATCTGGGACCCTATCGAAGGGCGGTGGCATACTTCTCCAAACAGCTCGACGGAGTAAGTAAAGGGTGGCCTAGCTGTCTCCGAGCGGTGGCAGCAGTGGTAATAAACATCCAAGAGGCCCGTAAGTTCACCCTAGGCCAGAAAATCACAGTTATGGTTTCACATACCGTCTCAGCAGTACTGGAAGTAAAAGGGGGGCATTGGCTTTCACCTCAGAGGTTTCTTAAGTACCAGGCTATCCTGATAGAGCAAGATGATGTAGAAATAACAGTAACTAATGTTGTCAATCCAGCCTCTTTCCTCAGCGGAACCGAAGGAGAATCAGTGACCCATGACTGCTTGGAAACAATCGAGGCTGTGTACTCCAGTCGACCAGACCTGAAAGAAGAACCATTGGAGGATGCAGAAGATTCCTGGTTCACCGACGGGAGCAGCTTCATTCAACAGGGAATACGCAAAGCTGGCTATGCGGTAACCACCACAGAGAAGGTAATAGAATCCAAGACCCTGGCCCCAAATACATCAGCCCAAAAGGCTGAGATTATAGCACTAACCCGAGCGCTGGAATTGGCCAAAGGAAAACGGATAAATATCTGGACAGACTCTAAATATGCTTTTGGGGTGGTGCATGCTCACGGGGCGGACTGGAGAGAAAGAGGACTCTTATCTACACAAGGGAAACACATCAAACATGCTGAAGAAATTCTCAAGCTCTTAGATGCAGTATTACTGCCTGCCAAAGTGGCTATCATGCACTGCAAAGCCCACCAAAAAGGGAACACCGCTATGGAACTGGGCAACGCACTGGCGGACCGAGAAGCCAAAAGGGCAGCAGAAATGGGTAATGCAGAAATACAATCCTTGGTCCCAGGTGGTAAGATACAAATTGACGACGAACCTAAATATTCTAGGGATGATCACAAATTGATCAAAGACTTAAATGGGAAAATTGAAGGGAAATGGGCCAAAACCCCACAGGGAAAAATAATAGTGCCTTTCTCGTTACTATGGGCTGTAGTCATGGCAGAACATAGAAAATCCCATTGGGGAACAGAGGCACTTCACAGATACCTGAATAGGCTAATATGCGCTCGGAATCTATATGCCACTGTCAAACAAGTCACTCAGCAGCGTGAGGTATGTTTACAGAACAACCCTAGGACAGGCCCCAGAGTCCAATTTGGCCAGATAGGGAAGGGAAACTATCCGGGACAACAATGGCAAATTGATTTTTCAGAACTTCCAAGAAAAGGGGGGTTTCGATACCTATTGGTGCTAACTGATACCTTTTCAGGATGGCCAGAGGCATTTCCCTGCCGAACCAATAAAACAAGAGAAGTGGTCAAAGCATTGTTGCAAGAAATTATACCGAGATTTGGGGTTCCCGCAGTAATTTCCTCGGACCGAGGATCTCATTTCACTGCAAGGGTTGTTTCAAAAGTAAGCAGATTATTGGGTATAGACTGGCAACTTCACACCCCACACAACCCACAATCAAGTGGTCAGGTAGAAAAGATGAATCACTTGATCAAAACGCAGATTGTGAAATTAGGCCAGGAAGCTAACTTGGCCTGGCCTCAGTCATTACCATTAGCCCTTCTCAGGATAAGAACAAAACCCAGAACCAAAGAAGGATATCCACAGAGTTGGGGAATGAAATATTGACAGGTTACCTGATAAATTTACAAAAACAGCTCCGAGAGGTAGAAAAACTGGTTCTGGGAACAAGAGCTCGTGGGCTGGATGGACCAGTACACGAGATCGAACCTGGAGATTATGTATATGTTAAGTCTTTTACAGATTCACCACTGAGGCCAAAGTGGGAAGGTCCCTTCCAGGTACTGCTGACCACTCACACGGCCATAAAGATTAAGGAACAAGCCGCTTGGATCCATTGGACTCGCGTCAAGAGAGCTCCGGAACCCCAATGGACATCAACGCAGACCGGACCCCTGAAGCTTCGCCTCCAACGAAAAGATGGACATCAGTAACCTTGATAGTCGTCAACATGCCGGGACTTTGTATTTCGGGGGGAGGGACATGGGATACGAATACATATACACGAAGTCTGGAAACATTGGTAAAAGCTACTAATCTGTCAGATTGTTGGGTATGTACCACCTTACCTAAAGGAGAAATGAAATTACCTCTATATGGGGTGGCAGCAAGCAATTGGAACTATGCCAACGGAACCTGGCCCAAATTTGGGGCAAAAGGGGGAAATGAGTTGAATGGATATTGTGAATACGATGATAATGTCTACCCCTTAGGACCCAGATTTGATTTACAACTATTGAAAGAAGAGCTTGTGGTATTAATTAGCAGTAACAATTGTACCTGGGAACACGGGGAATATAGACACAGGGGGCCGGTGAATAAGACAATAGCCTGGGGATGGAGCAAGTTCTGGATTAATAAGACAACTGTTGATGTGGGGAATTGGGATCTAACAGGGATAAAGGCAACGTATATTGACTTTTGCGACAAAACCCAACTAGTTGCATATAAAAGTAGTGGTGTTTCTGAAGGAGAAGGATATTCGTGGGAGTATGGATGGTATCAGGCAGGAAAGTTTTTAGGTGCGAATTTGACAGCAACTATGGGACCCTGTAAGTTACCTCAAGGGTATTGGTGGTTGTGTGGAGATGGATATAGCAGAAAACAGCTGCCCGCAGGATGGAAGGGAACCTGCACGATAGGCTATCTAACTAGCCAGGATACGGTGTTTAATCAGTCTGAAATCCCCTCAGGTATGTTGAGAACACCTTGGAGGAGAATTCGGGGAGTAGAAAACCCTCTCGTGACGAGGGGAACAAGATCCCATAGCTTTGTAAGGTGGCTTATACCGTTCCTGGGCGTCAGTGAATTGGAGAAAGCAATTGTAAACATATCGGCCACTATAGAAGTGCTTGAGAAATCTACAATCGATGCTATACGGGCACTTCAACAAGAAGTCCAGTCATTAGCAAATGTGGTGGGACAAAATAGAATGGCATTAGACTTATTAACTTGGAAAGAGGGAGGCTTATGTGCAGTGATTAATCAAAGCTGTTGCTCATATGTAAACCAAAACGGAAGAATAGAGAAAGACTTACAAAATCTCATAGCTAAAACTCAGATTTTGCATCTGACTGCGCAAGATGACACCACATTCGGGTTTTCCGACCTTTGGGAAAAGTTAACCTCGTGGTTACCTAACTTGGCTTGGCTTAAGCGACTGTTTCTCCTTCTAGTAGCAATACTTATGTTAGGAACTTTAGTGTGTGCATTAATTAGATGTCTTATGTGTTGTACCAGGGGGGCCAAAGACGAATACATTCAATGGAAGAAGCACCAGCTCCGTGAACGGGTGGAATCAGGGAAGTATTTTAGAAATCAGATGGAGAGGGAGAGTGTGTTACAGGCAATTGTAAAAGAATTTACAAAGGTGAAAGAAAAGGGGGGACTTGATTCAGAAAACGAATGGTTAAAGGTTGTTAGTGTGAATTTAGTACAGCCTGGGAAAGAACAAAGCTCGGAGCCCAGCATTCCAAGATAAAGAAATGGCCTTGTGTATAAGATAGCGGGAGCAGCCTGCATGCTAAGGAGGGACCCAACTGTCTGGGAAAGGTGTCCATCTGGTCGGGACTAGTTTTGCGGTTTGGGATCCGGCCAACCCAAGCTTTCTGGGACAAAGGTGAAGGTACCCGGTGAAGAAGACTGCGAGCCTTCCTCCAGAAGACCCCGGCCCACGACCACCAGGCGGCAGTGCGCATGCGGCAAGGGGAGGAGATTTATGATAATGAGTTCTTAGAAATAATTAGAATAGTAACGCCTTTTCTTAGAATTAATTATAATAACCCAGCCCACCTTAATGAATATGTACGCTTTTCACCATAAATAGACGCTTGTTTCACAAACCGGTGTGCAAGTTTGGAGAAGAAATCCCCCTTGCACCCGGCGCTGCAATAAACAGACCTGCTTTATAACTCTCTGCGAGTTGTAAGGTTTGTTTCCGCGCGTCACTGGGTTAAAAGCCTCCCCGCTAACCAGCTCCGCCCCGCTCCAACGGCTTTACCTCCTTCTGGATGAGGCGAAAAGTCTTCTGATGGACAAAAAAAAGGCTCTTTCAAGAGCTTTTGGAGCGGGATCTCCAGAGAGAAACTCCTCCCTGGCTGCAGATGAGCTGGGACCGCCAAAACCCCCCCTTTCTCATGGAAGATGCTCCCGAGAGCACCATCGGCTCTTATCTAGCCACTTTCCTCCCAAAAACGAGCCATCTCCTTCCCTCCAACGCTACGGGGCCAAGACAAGACGGGAGAGAACCCAAACGCCCTATCAAGTAACTCTGAAAAGGGGGAATTTGCCCCTTTCCCACAAGAAAAGCCTGAAGAGAAACCTTTCTCCTGCGGCTCGGGCTTGCTTTCCACGTCACCCCAGGGCTTCCAAACCAGGGAGGCTCCTTCCTCCTCCTCTCCCAAGAGGGATCTGTCCCGCAGGGCAGGCAGCTCCGCCTGCAACTGCTCCCCGACATTGATGCGGCTGAAAGGGGGAGGAAGAGGAGGGGGAGGAAGGCACGTCGGGAATGGATACGGCGCAACAAACGCTAAAAAAGAGGGAAAACGTGGTGAGTTGGGGCAAAACCGGTCCCTATTTCCCAGCAAAACATCACTCAGCCTTCCGCCACCAACTTCCACCGCCCCTTCCCACCCCCAGCGTTACCCTTTGGCCACTGGAGGCTTTTTGGGCCCCATCGGGCAGGACAATTTGGGGGTTTCCCCAAAAAAACAATCCAACTGCTGAATGTCACTCTCCACAGCGGTAGGAAGCTGCCACAGCCACGGCCAGCGAGCGACCGCCGCCTCGGAATGTTGTGTGGAACGCGGGAGGCCGGCAACGGCCTGTGACGTCAGCAAAACCAGTGCTTTACTGGGACAGCACTGGGCGTTTGGGGGGGCTTCTGGCCCATATGGGGCACCCTCCACCCAAAAACACGCTGTGGAGAAGGGGCCGAGCGACACCCACCCCCACCCCCAGTTCCCTCCTCCCGTTTTCCCAGGGGTCGCCCTCATTCCCACGGCTCAACGTGGATTTTTGCCTCATCCTCCATCAAAAAAACCCCAAAATCCTGGATGTTCTGCCCAAAAAATCTGACAAAACCACGCTGGGGATAAAAATCTTTCCGCCAAGACCCTCCTTTAGCCTTCCTTGCCCTCCTCCTCCTCACACACCACTCCATCCCCCACAAAATTTCCCCCTTCTCAGGGAAATCAGGGCTCTGGAGATGGACCCTCCGGCTACCACTTCACCCCTGCAGCTGCCCCGGGCCAGAAGGTGGGGATTGAGCCAGTTGGGGCTTTTCTAGAAGCAAAAGGAGCAAAGCGAAACCCCGGGGGCCCTTTCCATCCCCCAATCCCCTAGTCCATGGGCTGCAGTCATCATGCTCTAGTGCACTTCACTCTCTTCACAAGTTGGAAGCCCACGAGAAGCACAGTTAGGACGCCACATTTTAAGAAAGCAAACTTCCAGCTCTTCAAGGAGTTAGGAAATAGGACCCCGTGGGAAACTGCCCTTAGGGACAAGGGAGCAGAACAAAGGAAAAAGGGATTTGTAAGTCCTTCCTCTAGAAATCCATTAGACCCAGCTTCATAGAAACGACACCGGTCTGGATGCTGGTGGTTAAAGAAGATGGATCGGTGGGGGTTACATTAGGAGAATTAATTGGGCGATCACTTCAAATGAGGTCAAATTAAAACTGGAGGCATTTTGCTGGCTGTGAGGGACTGGAGTGGGCAAGCCTCGGGCCACAAAACTCAATGGAACTTGAGTTTGTCCTGGGCAAAAAGGGGAAACCTGAGGCTTTTGCACAAGGAGGGGCCGCTCTGAACCTCACGGCTCCGGGGAAGGTCTCCCCGACTCCAAAAAGACAGAACGTTGGGGGTTGAAAGTCAAATAAAACCACCAAGAGGCACCTGGGCAAGGGCAATCCTCCAGCTGCCCTTCCCTTCTGCACCCGCCCCCCCCCTGCCCCCCCGGGTGCTTTTCTGAACCCAAAGGAGGCATTTGGGGAAGAAAAAGGGAGGGCTGACCTTCTGCACTCACCTCAGGGCAAGTCCCAGCACAGGGAGGTCCCGGCATCCCCGGAGGAGCCGCAGGCGCTGTGGGGCTGCGGGTGGTGACGCCCCGGCGTGGGCTTGTCTTTGGGGGTCGCACGTGGCCTCTTCTTCTGGTGGCAGACGGCCTGCAAACCAGGGACAAAATAACTTGAAATGGCTCAAAAAGGCAGAAAAATAAGATTTTTTGGCCATGGATTTCACGCGGTTTATCAGCCCAGGTAAAGTCTAAACAGCCAAAAAACCTCTAGATTTCCTCTAGAAAATTTCCTCTAGAAATCCATTAGACCCAGCTTCATAGAAACATATGACATAACAACCCCAGTCTATGACATCACAATCCCCGATGACGTCACAACCGCCTCTTTGACGTCACATCCCCACTCTAAGACATCACAACCCGACTCTGTGACATCAGAACCCGATTCTGTGACATCAGAACCCCGTCTATGATCTCACAACCCCACTCTATGACGTCATAACCCCCTCTATGACACAACAAACCCACTCTATAATATCACAACCCCCTCTATGACGTCACAACCCCGTCTAGGATCTCACAAACCCACTCCATGACGTCACAACCCCACTCTATGACGTCACAACCCCACTCTATGACATCACAACCCCACTCTATGACATCAATACCCTCCCTCTATGACGTCACAACCCCACTCTATGACATCTCAACCCCACTCTATGACGTCAGAAACTACTCTGTGACATCTCAACCCCACTCTATGACATCATAACCACCTCTATGACATCACGCCACTCTATGACATCATAACCCTCTCTATGACATCAAAACCCCACTATATGACATCACAACGCTCCTCTATGACATCACAAACCCCCTCTATGACATCACAACCCTTCCTCTATGACATCACATCCCCCTCTGTGACATTGGGCGACGAAACCCCTCGTTTCCTCGTTTTGGGCAAACCCCCCCCAAAAGCATCTCGGGCTTTTGAGGGACAATTCCCATCTCCTGCTGCCTCCAGCCACAGTTTCTGGGCACAAACAAGGGCAGGGGGGGTTTTCTGCCATCAGCCAAGTCAAAGACATCCAAACTTTGCTGGTCCATGGGGGCTGCCCAGCCAGGGAGATGTCCCTTAATTATATCCAGTGGCAACTTCTATTATCATCAGAAGGTTGATCAGACTTGGTCCATGGACCCCAGCTCCAGCGTCACCACCCCAACGGGCTCCAGTCTGTGAGACTCGCACAGGCTCAGCTGAGAAAATGATGGCTCCAAAGGAAATGTAGCTCCAGGAGACAGAGCTCCACGGCCTGAGCGCAGCACTAACCAGAAGCTTTACTGACTCAACCGCTGCTTTTCTACCCAAACGCTGCTCATCTCCAGGGAGAGAAAGCTGCTTTAGCCACTTCTCCTCCAAAGCCCTCACAGGGCTAAAGCCACACAGTCAGGAGCACCCCTCTGCACAGAGACACAGCCAGCACAAAGGAAACCCTTTGGGAAATCCATCGGGACACCCATTCCAGCAGAAAAGAGAATCCTTACCAGGCTGGTGGCAAAACTCCCCGCGTCTCTGGGCCAGGGGGATGTCACCAACGCGTCCGCACCTCTGAGGGTTGGGGTCCACCACAAGGCTGGTTTCCGTTCTGTCACATCCTCAGAGCTAAAACTGTCGGCAGGAGATGCCTCATCCGGGGACTCGGAACCACCCGGGTACCTGACCTGCAGAACACAAGTACCTCTCAAGAGACCTTGATGTCCTGCATTAACACACCAGCACGCTCTTGAGATCACACAACCACACAATGGTCACAGTTGGAAGGCGCCTTAAAGCCCCTCCAGTGCCACCCCCTGCCCTGGGCAGGGACACCTCCCACCACACCAGGCTGCTCCAAGACCCCTCCAACTTGGCCTGGAACCCCTCCAGGGATGGGGCAGCCACAGCTTCTCGGGGAAACCTGGGCCAGGCTCTCACCATCCCCCCCAGCAAACCATTTCCTCCCCACATCTCATCTCAATCTCCCCTCTTCCAGTGGCAAACCCTTCCCACTCCTCCCACGGCTCCCCTCCCTCATCCAGAGTCCCTCCCCAGCTTTCCTGGAGCCCCACCTGTTTAGGGACTGGAAGGGGCAGAAAGGTCTCCCCGGAGCCTTCCCTTCTCCACGCTGAACCCCCCCAACTCTCTCAGCCTGTCCTGACAGCAGAGGGGCTCCAGCCCTCCCAGCATCTCCGTGGCCTCCTCTGGCCCACACTCCGCATTGTTGGCTCCTCTGGAGCTTCTCACCCACCAACAGCCCCAAGCCCTTCTCCTCAGGGCTGCTCTCCAGCCATTCTCCACCCAGCCTGGATTTGTACCCGGCATTGCTCTGACCCAGGGGCAGCACCTTGCACTTGGCCTGGTGGGACTTCAGGGGGGTCACAGGAGCCACCTCCATCCTGCCCATGTCCCTCTGGCTCTGGGCAGAGGGTGGAGAAGCAGGACAACTGGCGGACTCATCACACAGGACTGCGGGAGAGCTGATCCCACCTCGCTGAGGAGCTGCTGGGACCGTCCCAGAGGCAAAAGGGGCTCAGTCTCTCCTGCATCTTCAGGGATAACGTTCCTCAAAGCCCAGGAAGAAACAGGGCCTGACCAGCGCGGGGGAAAGGAGACCCCATGGGGCAGGGGACGGGGGGACAACGACAGGACAAACACAGTCATTTCTCGGAACAGAGCGCCTTCCTCGTCACTCTTGCTCAGAAACGTGGTTTCTGGAGGAACTGGGTGTTTCACGGAAGGTTTTTACCCTCTTCTGCCACCAGCACCTCCCGGTGGGACTCTCTCGGTGACAGGAGGTCGAGGTGACAGGGACAGTCCAGCGCAGGGAGCGCTTTGGGGCCCTGAGCTCTGTGCAAAACCCCAAAACTCGCTTTATGAAGGTTGTTGGCCCTGCTGTGAGGGAAAGTTTGAAAATAGTTTTTAAAAATGAAGCCACAAGAAATAGAACGAAAGACGTCGAGTGAAGGAAACGTCTCCTGGCGACGTTAAGCTGCAAACGGCGTTGGTGGTTTCATCCTCCTGGCTTGGTTTCCTCTTGGCAACTTCATCCTCAAAACCACCTTTTCTTCCTCAAAACCACCTTTCTCCCTCTCCCCAGGGCCAGGCTCAAAAGGAGCACCCAAGGGTCACAGCACTCAAGGGCCGGAGATTGCTCCCACACCCAAGGGGACAGGTTTTCACAGCACAGGGGGGTGACACTGCTTTGGGGGTGATCACAGCACGGGGGGGGGGGACTGCTTTGGAGGTGATCACAGAAGAGGGGGCGGGGAGGCATCGGTGACCCCCATTTTCCCCCCATCCAGGTTCTTTGCGTGGAATCCATCTGCGTCGACCCCGCCATCATTGAAGGGAACATCAAGGTGAGACCCTGGGGGGGCAGAAGCGACACCGAGGTGAGAACCTTGAAGTGGGGGGGTCCCCCAAAAATCGTGCCCACCCCCCAAAAAAAATCGGTGCAGACAACCTCGCCCAGCAAGTGAAGCTCAACTCGCATCGAGGGGGACACGGGGGTCTCCCTCGGGGACAGCAGGGGGGGCAGGACATGTCTGTGAGGTGGGACCAAGCAGGGACAGGCTGGGGGCGGGGGGTACAAGGAGGAGGGTGGGAGGGGCAAGCACAGGGGCAGGGCTGAGGCCACACCCACCTGGCAGGTCAGGAAGGGGTGGGGCTAAGGGAAAGGGGGTGGGGATAAGGAGACCACACCCACCAGGGTCACCCCAGGGAAGGGCAGGGCTAGGGGGAAGGGGGTGGGGCTCTGGGAGGCCACGCCCACAGACTCAGGGAGGAGGTGGAGCTAAAGGACAAGGCCACGCCCACCAGTGGGAGTCACCCCTACAAGGGTGGGGGTAGGAAAAGGGGGTGGGGCCAAGGGAGGCCACACCCACCACTCACACAAGGGAGGGGCTGGGCTATGGGCAGGGGCGGAGCCACAGGGAAGGGGGGGGGCCAAAGGAGGTCACACCCATAGGGAACACCCTGGGGGGCGGTGCTAAGGGAACAAGCCACACCCCCAAGGGCTACTACAGGCAGGGACAGAGGGGCGTGGCTAAGGGAGAAGGGGTGGAGCTGAAGGGAAGGGCCGTGGCTAAGGGAGGAAGCTACACCCCCAGGTGAGACAGAGACACAAAGGGGTGGAGCCAGGGGAAACAAGCCACGCCCACAGGGCCTCCTGCAAGAGGCAGGGCTGACAGTGAGCCCCGCCCACTAGAGCTGGGGGGAGGCCACACCCACAAAGGGGTGGGGCTAATGGGAAAGACCACACCCACAAAGGGGTGGGGCTAACAGGGCCAAGACACAGCCCCAGCAGCCCCCATCATTTCAAGGGAAGGTGTGGCCAGGGGTTGCCCCACCCCATGGCAGTGCCCACCCTGTCTGACCCCAAAAAAGGGGACAACCTCCCCAAAAAGGGGACTGTCCCCTCCCTGGTTGTGCCCCCCAAAACAGGGACACCACCCCCAAAGAGGGGGCTGCCCCCCCCCCCCAAACGCTGTTGCCTCCCGGGGAACCAGGGTACGAGGGGGAGGCAGTGAACACCCACTGCGAGCGGCCCCAGGTAAGGGAGGAGCCCCCCAAAACACCCCCAAAAGAGGGGACAGATCTCATTAAACCCCCCTGAAATTGGGGGGGTGGTAGATTTTGGGGAACCTCCCCCAGAACCCCATTTTGCCCCGTAGAACATTGACATCAGCCGCCCCCCTTGCCAAAGCCCTGGTCACCGTCCCCAAGCATTATTGGGGGTGGGGGGCATTAATTTTGGGGGCTTCCAGGGGGGGTCCATCAGGGTGATGGGGGGGATCTCCAGGTACCTACGAGGGGGATGAGAAGGGGGTGTGTGTGAGGTCGTGACCCCCTCCCCTCCAGCACCTTTTGGGGGGTACCTGCACCCCCTCGGCCCATGACAGACCCCTCCATTCACTTGGTTTGGGTGTGGGGGGGTGTGTGTGTGTGGGGGGAGGTGTGTTTGTCAGTCTTTTTCAGCTGTTTTTTCTCTGCAGTGCAGTATAAACGGCCCGGACGGGGCGGGTGCTGCTCTGTGCACACCAGGGACTGGGAAGGGGGGGGCACCACAAAAAGACCCGTTTTCCCAACCCCCCCCACCCCAAAACCCACCAATTCTCTCACCCCCCACCCCAAAACACACTTCCTCACCCAAAAAGACCCCTCTCCCAACTCCTCCATCCCCCAAAAAACCCTCTCCCACCCCAAACTCCCTTCTCTCCCAACCCAGACAGCCCCAAAACCCCCCACATTCTCCCACCCCCACCAAAAAACCCTCTCCCAAACCCCCCACCCCCAAAGAACACCCCTCCTCCCAACCCTGCACCCCCAAATCCCCTCCCATCACAAACTCCCCTTACCAGCTTAAAAAAACCAAACCCAAACCCCCACTCTCCCAAACCCTTCTCCCAAACCCCCACTAACCCACCCTCAACACCCCCCATCCCAAAAGACCCTCTCCCACCCCAAACCCCAACTCACTTCTGCCTCACAAGCTCTTCCATCACCAGCTTCTTGATAGCCCCAAAAACCTCCTGTCACTCCCTGGAAGGGAAGGGCTCTGGTGGTACCTTGCGAGGGGCGGGGTCAGCACAAGTGCTTTAAATCCCTTCTTTTGGTAAAACTGGCTATTTGGGGTGGTTTGGGGGAGTTTTTATCTTGTTTTTAACGGTTCAAGCCAAGCGGCGCGGCCATTTTGTGGCCCTGAGGGGAAAGGGGGCAGGGGCGCCTTTCCCGCCTTTTTCACCACCTGAGGGGAGCCCTCGCAGGAGAGAGGGGGCGGGGCGAGTGCAGCCGCTGGCCCAATGGGCGGCTTGAAGAGGGGGCGGTGGGCGGGATGAGAGCAGTGAGCGGGCCAATGGGCAGCGGTGTTTTCCAGGGTGGGCGGTGCTGGCACGAGCGCATGGGCAGAAGGGGAGGGGTCATATTTTGGGAGGCAGGCAGACCCCGTTAGAGCTTCCCCCTCCCTATTCAGGGGGGTGATACCCCTCTGCCGTCCCCCCTCAGGCCCCAGGGACACCCAGACGGCCAAGCTGGGGCTCCTCACGGTCATCCTCAGCTTCATCTTCATGAGGGCAACTCACCCAAAGATGGTGAGGCCTCCCGCCCGAGACCCCCTTCCCCCCCCATATCCCATTTCCCATTGGTGGCCCTCTCCCCCACATTGACACCCCCTTTTCCAGGTGCTGTCTGGAAATTTCTTTGCCGGCTCTGGCTGCAGCCAGGGTAGAACTTAATGGGGGATGGGGCTTGTTAGTGCTGCCCCTTGTTAACCCTATTGACCCCCGGGAATGACAGGAGGTTTTTGGGGCTATCAAGAAGCTGGTGACAGAAGAGGGAAGAACTTCTGCGTCAGAAGTGAGTTGGGGTTTGGGATGGGAGAGGGTCTTTTGGGATGGGGGGTGTTGAGGGTGGTTTTGGGGGTGTTAGGGAGAGGGGGTTTGGGAGAGGGTGGGTTAGGGGTTGGGTTTTTTGGAGCTGGTAAGGGGAGTTTGTGATGGGAGGAGATTTTTGGGGTGCAGGGTTGGGAGAGGGGTGTTTTTTAAGGGTATGGGGTCTGGAAGAGGGATTTTTGGGGTTGGAGGGTGGGAGAATGGGTGGTTTTAGAGGGGGTGGGAGAAGGAATGATTTTAGGGTGTGAGAGGGTGCGTTTTTTGGGGTCCCCCTCCTTTCCAATCTACGGTGTGCACAGAGAAGCGCCAGCCCCGACCGAGCCGTTTATACTGCACTGTAGAGAAAAAATACCTAAAAAACACTGGCACCCCCTCCTCCCACCCCAGTGACTGGAGGGGTCTGTCACGGGGCCAGGGAGCGCAGGCACCCCCCAAAAAGTGCTGGAGGGGAGGGGGTGAGGGCTGCTGGAGCCCCTCTGCTGTGAGGACAGAGAGTTGGGGGGGTTCAGGCTGGAGAAGGGAAGGCTCCGGGGAGACCTTTCTGCCCCTTCCAGTCCCTAAAGGGGGGGGCTCCAGGAAAGCTGGGGAGGGACTCTGGATGAGGGAGGGGAGCCGTGGGAGGAGGGGGAAGGGTTTTCCACTGGAAGAGGGGAGATTGAGATGAGATGTGGGGAGGAAATGGTTTGCTGGGGGGGTGGTGAGAGCCTGGCCCAGGTTGCCCCGAGAAGCTGTGGCTGCCCCATCCCTGGAGGGGTTCCAGGCCGGGTTGGAGGGGTCTTGGAGCAGCCTGGTGTGGTGGGAGGTGTCCCTGCCCAGGGCAGGGGGTGGCACTGGAGGGGCTTTAAGGCGCCTTCCAACTGTGACCATTGTGTGGTTGTGTGATCTGAAGAGCGGGCTGGTGTGTTAATGCAGGACATCAAGGTCTCTTGAGAGGTATTTGTGTTCTGCAGGTCAGGTGCCCGGGTGGTTCCGAGTCCCAGGATGAGGCATCTCCTGCCGACAGTTTTAGCTCCGAGGATGTGACAGAACGGAAACCAGCCTTGTGGTGGACCCCAACCCTCAGAGGTGCGGACGCGTTGGTGACATCCCCCTGGCCCAGAGACGCGGGGAGTTTTGCCACCAGCCTGGTAAGGATTCTCTTTTCTGCTGGAATGGGTGTCCCGATGGATTTCCCAAAGGGTTTCCTTTGTGCTGGCTGTGTCTCTGTGCAGAGGGGTGCTCCTGACTGTGTGGCTTTAGCCCTGTGAGGGCTTTGGAGGAGAAGTGGCTAAAGCAGCTTTCTCTCCCTGGAGATGAGCAGCGTTTGGGTAGAAAAGCAGCGGTTGAGTCAGTAAAGCTTCTGGTTAGTGCTGCGCTCAGGCCGTGGAGCTCTGTCTCCTGGAGCTACATTTCCTTTGGAGCCATCATTTTCTCAGCTGAGCCTGTGCGAGTCTCACAGACTGGAGCCCGTTGGGGTGGTGATGCTGGAGCTGGGGTCGATGGACCAAGTCTGATCAACGTTCTGATGATAATAGAAGTTGCCAGTGGATATAATTAAGGGACATCTCCTTGGCTGGGCAGCCCCCGTGGACCAGCCAAGGAGAGCTCCCCGAGGTGGCTTTGGGGCGCCTTTGGATGGGATTGTGCCATCTCTGTGTGGTCTGACCGACCGGCTGACACAGACCCGTCCAAGGGTTGGTGATCCACCAGCAGGTACAGGCAGTTGGTCACGGGTTTGCGTGTGCGAGTGGGTCCGTGCAGCGGTGTGAGCAGTGCCATCAGGCTGTCACTGTCCCATGCCATTCCCGAGGGCAGGCACCTTTGTTTTGGTGAGACTTTGGCAAAGGTTGCAGGGGCCGTGGGAGGAATTGATTGGAAATACGTCCCCCGTTAATCACCTGGAGCTGCAGGAAAAGAAAAGGGGAGGTGGGAAGTGTCAAGGGGGATGGGAAAGCTGGGGAAATCCTTGGGCTTTGAGGAGGAGATTTGAAGGATTTCAAGACGATTTGGGAAATGACTTTTATTCCTTTGAGCTCTCTCTCTGGCCACACAAAAGCTGGCGGGGGCTTTCTTCTCCCCAGCTCCTGTTCTCAGGAGAACTGGAAAGGAATCCAGCCGGCTGCCATTAAACGGAGCAACTCCACCCATTTGGAGCCATTTTCTGCCAGAGAATTCCTAAATTCAAACATTCTCCCCCTTCCTGGGGGATCAATGACCGCGGTGGAAACCCGGGCGTTGACAGGGAGCATTTGAAGCTCCTCCTAAAGCCACCACCTGTTTTTTATGGTACGAGTTTGGGGTTCAAAATTGAATCCAATCATTAAAAAGAGGTGGTGGTTGGACCCAAACCATGGGCATGTCCGGGACGCAGCTGCCCACTCATCCCAGTTTCCCTACTGGGCTCGGCTTCTGCTGACTGGTTTTACCACCTGGCATTCCTGGGAGCCGAGGATTTGAGCCCACAGGCCCCGGCTCTCCTTTTGCCTCCTAAAAAAGCTGAAAAGAGATGAAGGAGGGGATTTTTCCCTGGGGATTGGGGGAGGAGGGATGGAAATGGCCCCCGGGGTTTCGCTTTGCTCCTTTTGCTTCTAGAAAAGCCTCAAATGGCTCAATCCCCGGCTTCTGGCCCGGGGCAGCCGCAGGGGTGAAGTGGTAGCCGGAGGGTCCATCTCCAGAGCCATGATTTCCCTGAGAAGAGGGAAATTTTGTGGGGGATGTAGTGGTGTGTGACGAGGAGGAGGGCAAGGAAGATTAAAGGACAGTCTGTAGAATGAGTTTTATCCCCAGTGTGGTGTTGTTAGATTTTTTGGGCAGAACATCCAGGATTTTTGTTTTTTTTGATGGAGGATGAGGCAAAAATCCACGTTGAGCCATTGGAATGAGGACTAATGTTGGGAAAACGGGAGGAGGGAACCGGGGTTGGGGATGAGTGTCACTTGGCCCCTTCTCCACAGCGTGTTTTTGGGTGGAGGGTACCCCATTTTGGCCAGAAATGCCCAAAAATGCCAAGTGCTGTCCCAGTAAAGCACTGGTTTTGCTGACATCACAGCCCGTTGCCGGCCTCCCGCGTTCCACACAACATTCCGACGCAGTGGTCGCTCGCTGGCCGTGGCTGTGGCAGCTTCCTACTGCTGTGGAGAGTGATACTCACCAGTTGGACTGTTTTTTTGGGGAAAAACCCAAATTTTCCTGCCCAATGGGGCCGAAAAAGCCTCCAGTGGCCGAAGGGTAACGCTGGGGGTGGGAAGGGGCGGTGGAAGTTGGTGGCGGAAGACTGAGTGATGTTTTGCTGGGAAACAGGGACCGGTTTTGCCCCAACTCATCACGTTTTCCCTCTTTTGAAGCGTTTGTTGCGCCGTATCTGTTCCTGACGTGCCTTCCTCCCCCTCCTCTTCCTCCTTTCAGCCGCATCAATGTCGGGGACCAGTTTCAGGCGGAGCTCCCTGCCCTGCGGGACAGATCCTGCTTGGGACAGGAGGAAGAAGAGCGAGCCTCCCTTGTCTGGAAGCCGTGGGGTGACATTGAATCCAACCCCGAGACGCAGGAGAAAGGTTTGTCTTAAACCTTTTCTTTGGGGAATCGGGAAAATTCCACCTTTTCAGAGTTACTTGATAGGGCGTTTGGGTTCTCTCCCGTCTTGTCTTGGCCCCGTAGCGTTGGAGGGAAGGAGATGGCTCATTTTTGGGAGGAAAGTGGCTAAATAAGAACCGATGGTGCTCTCGGGAGCATCTTCCATGAGAAAGGGGGGGGGGTTTGCGGTCCCACCTCATCTGCAGCCAGGGAGGAGTTTCTCTCTGGAGATCCCGCTCCAAAAGCTGCTCTTCCTGTGGCAATAGTTGGAATATGGGATATTTTTCTGGGCGTTTTGTGGTTTCCGTTCTGTTTTCTGCCCTTCCTCCATTTCCCATCCATCTCCTGTGGCATCTTTTCTCCTTTTTGGAGGAAAACCTGACTCGTTGGTGTTTTTTCTTGCCGTTGTAGTTTCAAAGCTGCTGAAGATGGCCTCTTCCAGCGGCAGAACCGGGGCAGGGATGAACGCGGAGCTGGCTCTGCATTGCCTGCACGAGGCTCGGGGCAACGTTGCGGTAGGGAGCAGCGCTTCCCCCTGAAGAACCCGCTTTGTGACTGGTTTGAGCTGGGAGTTGCTCTGAGTTGGCTCTTCCAGGGGCCGGAATCTCTTTGCTCAAGGCGCCGGGTGCTGCCTGTGGCGGCGTTAAGGTCTGGTGGGGTGACAGAGCCCGTCCCGGTGCATCCATTGGAGCTTGTTTGGATTCTGGGACAGTCGGGAGAATGGAATTTCTCTTTTTCCTTTTTTTGCCCTTTTTCCTCCTCTGCCAGAGGATTTGAAGTCCTTTTCTCCCATTAAATCTGGCAGGAAGCTCTGGAAATGCTGCGCTCTGGGCCCCCCCGGAGACCCGAATCCCACCCCTTGGCTGATTACCATTACGCAGGTAAATGGGAGGAGAACAGATCCCTTTGCTATTGGAATTATTCTTTAAAAGGTGGGGTTTGGGTGGGGAAAACAGTAGTTTTAATCCATTTGTGGGGCTTTTTGAGGCAGGGAAATGCGTCTTCTAATAATTTGCCTGTGGCTGTTTATCCCAAGGCTCAGACACCTGGACCCGGCGGGAACAGCAGTTATTTAAAGAGGCGTTTTATGTTCACAAGAAGAATTTTCGCCTCATCCAGAAGGAGGTAAAGCCGTTGGAGCGGGGCGGAGCTGGTTAGCGGGGAGGCTTTTAACCCAGAAAGCCCTATTTTCAATCCCCCGTTGGAATCCTGTCCTTAGGACCCTTCTTCCTTCTAAAAACCCAGCGGGACAAGACATCGTTTGCCCTCCTTTGTAATGACAAGGGAGTATTTAATATCCCTGGATTTCTCCCCATAGATCCAGACGAAAACCGTGGCCCAGTGTGTCGAATATTACTACAGCCAGAAGAAGAAGATGCGCTTCGGCTGCACCCGACCTCGCCTCATGCAGAAAAGGTCCAAGAGAGTCCGGGATGAGGCAGAAAAAGCCGAAGGCGAGGTAAAAAAACTGCTGGGGGGGGTTGTTCCCTTGACGAATCCATCTGCTCAAACGTTACTTGCCAGGAAACAGGGATTTGGTTTGTGTAAATACATCTTTTTTTAACTTATGGGTTGGAAATGGGGTGGCCATGTGGCTTCAGTGCGTGGGAATTGCACCTTTTCAGCCCCTTTGATAGATTTTGTGGAGGAAAGTGCTTTTCCGCTTGGGACAGTGGAAATAATACAGTTTTTCTTGCAAGTTGTGGCTTTGCACCCTGTTTTCCCATTGGTTTTTTGGCTGTTTAGTGCTCAGACTTTACCTGGGCTGATAAGCCGCGTTAAATCATCACAAAAAATCTTATTTTTTTGCCTTTTTGAGCCATTTCAAGGTATTTTGTCCCTGGTTTGCAGGCCATTTGCCACCAGAAGAAGAGGCCACGTGTGACACCCAAAGAAAAGCCCACGCCGGGGCGTCACCACCTTCAGCCCCACAGCGCCTGTGGCTCCTCCGGGGATCCCGGGACCTCCCTGCTCTGGAACTTGCCCTGAGGTGAGTGCGGAAGGTCAGCCCTCCCTTTTTCTTCCCAAAAAGCCTACTTTGGGCTCAAAAAAACACCCGGAGGGGAGGAGGGGGGCAGAGGGGAGGGCAGCTGGAGGATTGCCCTTGCCCAGGTACCTCTTGGAGGTTTTCTTTTACTTGCAACCCAAAAAATCTGTATTTTTGGAGTTGGGGAGACCTTCCCTGGAGCCGTGAGGTTCAGAGCGGCCCCTCCTTGTGCAAAAGCCTCAGGTTTCCCCTTTTTGCCCAGGACAAACTCAAGTTCCATTGAGTTTTGTGGCCCGAGGCTTGCACACTCCAGTCCCTCACAGCCAGCAAAATGCCTCCAGTTTTAATTTCACCTCATTTGCAGTGATCAACCAATTATTTTCACATTTTAACCGGCAACAATTCATCTTCTTTAACCACTGACATCCAGAACGGTGTCGTTTTGCGGCCAAACAAACCAGGAATTCACACAAGTAGGAAATGACGAAGCTCGGTCTAATGAATTTCTAGAGAAAGGATGTAAAAACCCCTTTTTTTCTCTCATTTCCAGAGTATTTGAGAAGATCCCGACGAGAAACACCCCAATGAGGCTCCATCCCCCCCGGGCTGTTTGAAAGGCCCCGGGCACCGACACCGACCCACCGGCGGGGCCATTTTTCCCTGCATGGCGGGCCTGTGCTGGTGACTGGGAGCGCTCCCTGCCTTCCCTGCCAACAACAGCCCATCCCAGCAGGGAGAGCTCCATGTGCCCCTTGTCCCCCCCAGACCTCCAAGGCCCCCGGCCCTCCCTCCCATCGTTGCCACCCCTCAGCACTGGCAGCTCCCTGTCGTCCCTGCACCCCCCAGAAAGCCAGCCCCCCCAGCCCCAGAGCCACCAACTGTCCCGTGATGACAGCCTGTCTCTCCTGTCCCTTCGGGAGCCCCTGGACTCCTGGCCCCCCCTGCCCCCCCTGAGCCATGGCCAGGGCCAGGCGTGCTCTCCCAAGGAAGACAGAGCAGAGGTGCCAGGCTGGATGGGAGGGAGAGGAGCCGGCAGGGACAGGGACAAGGCTGCGGAGGGACATGGCCTGCTTTGGGCCGGGGACACGGATGCTTCTCCTGGAGGGAGGGCAAGAAGAGAGACAAAGGAGAGCGACTGGGAGATGGAGATGAGCTCCTGCACCCTCCTCGGACACGCTCCAAAAAGAAAGGCTTTTCCCTCTCTTAATGAGGAATAGTCAACCCGCCAGCCCTGACGAGGGCACCGTGTTCCACCAAGTCAAGCTCAGTGTGTGCCAGGAGGTGCCGTGGTCTCTGCTGGCCACGTGAGGGTCACGGCCACTGTGTCCAGTGCTGCCAAGTCGGTCATCCAAGTCCTCATGGAGAATCAAGGTAGTTCCTCCTCGCAATCCAGAGGTGGCAGCTCCACCAAGGGCGGATGTACCTTGTCCGTGTTGCTGTAAACACCAGGCAGAACCTGCTGCCCTCAATAAATGGTTGAGCAAAGCAATTGTGCATCCAAACTTGTGCTGTGTTGCCCTAAGACAGGAGGGGAAGAAGCCCCAAGTAGGATGGAAGATGGTTCTTTTGTCTCCTGATCCCCTTTTTTGTCAGCTCGGAGGACTCCCTGTTGAGTGGTGAGGAAGGGGAGTGTGGTTTGAAGGTCCCGTGGGTGGTTTGAGCTGTGTCTGGGGCTTGGGAGCTCGCTTGGATGCCAGGTCGGGTGGAAAGCTGCTCCCCTGAAGTGCTTTTTGGTGTGAATTCCAGCTTGGGTTTAGTTTTGATGTTTGTCCAGCTGGGGGTCCTGGTGTAGGGGGCAGAGACCTTCCTGTTCTCCATCCTCTTCTCCAGCCCCTTGAACCCCATTTTCTAGGTGGAGGTTGGGTTCAGAACATGGAACCTGGCCCTACATCTGTCAGACCATCCCTGCGTTTCCCTTCCTGATGTTCCTGCAGAGATTGTGCCTGTCTGTGGGTCATCTCTCTCCTGACCCAACCCACCTCTGCGCTCTCCATCCATCTGCCCGCCCATCCCTCCATCCAGAGGGGACGCATTTTGCTGATAAAACCTGGTGTAGCTGGAGCACCTCCAGCCGAGCACTGGGAGCACTGGGACAGATCTCTTCCTTTTGCTCTGCTTTCCTTCCCATGTGGCGAAAGAGAAAACAGCTCTGGTGGCCTTCACGTGCCACGTTATCTGGTGAGAGGTTGGTGGTCACCATGAGCTGTGTCACGCCGGTGTCTGGGCCTGATGTTTCCTGCCAGTGAACAGATTTTTTGGGGGAACTTTATTTTTTTTTAATATTTTTATTTTTGGTTTGCGTTTGGACGTGTCAGCAGCAGCCAAAGCAGGAGACAAGAAGGAATGTGGTGGGGCAGCAGAGGTGGATGGGGCCTCCCTGGGGCTGTGGTTTGGTGGTGAGGGCAGGATGAGGTCTGCTGGGCTTTGTGGGGAAGAAGGGTGTGAGGGAGCTCTGAAATGCAAATCAAAGCCTTTTTGGTGACTGGCTGAGGAGTTAGAGGCAGCTGAGAGGTGGGAACGGGCAAAGCCATGCAGAGATGTCTCCATCAGCCCTCTCCAACACCTCCCATCCCCTCGGCCTCCCTCCCTGCAGACAGGGAGTGGGTGACACCAGCCCCAAACCCACCTTTCCCTTTTCCCTTCACCCCTTAGTCCTTCTCAAAGGTCTGGTGGATCAGATGGGGCCTTTGGTGGACCTTCCTGATGAGAAGGCCCTCCAGATGTATCCTCTCCCATGCTTGGGTGCTGCTGGCAGCAGGTCCCGGTGCTGGACGTGCCTTTGGGAAAGGTCTTGTTGGGCTCCAACCAAATGAGGCGAGGTCCCCAGCCAAGACTTGGGAGGGACTCCGGCTCCTACCTCCATGTGGTGGAGGATTAAGCACCTACGAGGCCCTCAGATACCCACGCAAAGGGCCGACAATCAGAGGCAAACCAGATTTTGATTAATGGACCTTTTTAATTAATTTATGATCAATAAACACCACGATGATGTTGACAGCTGGAGCCAACTCTTCTCCTGCAAGTGGCTCGGGCAGCGGGTTTTGGCCAAGGGCTGTGTCTCTGAGGCTGCAGATGAAGCAATTGGGTGCCCAGGGCTCTGGAGAGGTGCTTGTGGAGGTTGGAGATGCAGTGCAGGTGGCTTTGAGCCAAGGGATGCCATCTTGGGCCAAGTTCCCCCAGCCAGGGCCTGCGGGAACTGGCAGTTCAGCGTGGTCCTTGCCAGGGATTGCCCAGAGCATTTCTCTGGTCTCACCACAGGGAGGGAGCAACAAGCTTGTGGGGGAAGCCCAGGGGATCTCCAGAGTTCTAAGGAGCCTTTGCCTGCTCCAAACCAGCCTGGGAGCTCCACTGCATTTGCTTGATTAAACCAAGCGTGGAGCTCCACTGGCAGGAGCTCAGAGAGGTGGCGAGCGTGGAGCTGAGGCTTGTAGAACCCCCGTCTGCCCCAGGAGCAGTGGGAGACGGCTCTTCAGTCCAGTCTCCTCTGAGCTTCCATGGGTGGAGAGGGGTCTCCGTGGTCCCGTGCGCATCCTCCCCTGCTCCAGACCCTCCCAGACCCGTGTATCCTCCCCGGTTGCTGCACAATCACTGGGCTCAGTCCCTGCGCTCCGTCCCCAGGGGGGCTGGATTCACCTGGTTGGGATCCCTCATTCCCTGGTGGGTCTTTAAACCCCCTCTGTGGGGCAGGCGTGGGGATGATGTCCTCCAGGGAGAAGCACCTTTGCCTCTGAAGCCAAAGGAGTGCGCCCGCCAGAAGATCCTCAGAGAGAGACCTCTGTCTGCCCTTTCTCTCCTCTCCTGCACGTTTCTATTGTGGGCCGCTCGCTTTTGGTTTCCTTTTCAAATCTCCAGTTGTATTTCCTGCTCTGGGATGTTTCTCTTCTCTGGTACCCCAAGGGTAGAACGTGACTTGGGGGGGGGCGAGGCTTGATGTTGGGGAGAACGTGGAGGGACCAGAGCTTCTCCAGCGCTCTGCATCTTCTCTAGCCGTGAGGAAGCTTTGGAAAATCGGGGAGAACATGAAGCTGACAAGCTTTGAAGAGCAGAAAACAGCTCCAGTTAATCCCAGAGCCCAGACAGCCTGGGAAATTCCCAGTGTTGAAGGGAAAATGCAACCACCAATGAGGCAGAGGCCTTTTGCAGATGCTTTTCCCCAGCTGCACCCAAGCTGGTTCAAGAGAGGGTGTTTGAGGGGAGCAGAGCCGCCCCCTCAAACGCTGCATTATGGAGGGAGGGCTTGTTTCCTACCACAAGGCTTTTTTTTTCTAAGCCCGTCAAAGCCCTGAAGAAAGGCCAGGGCTTGTCTGTCTTCTCGAAATAGCCTCGGGGTGGGGTTTGCTGGTGAGTCCCGCACCTCCAGCATCTCAGGGCTTGGGGGGGTTTAGCAATGCGACTTGCAAGCCCCTGTGCTCTGGTGGTGCTTGGAGGGGGGTGTCCCTCCTTCAGGGTTTGGGGGATGGCTGCAGCCTGGGGCTGAGCTGGGAAGGTGGGACCTGGTGGGGTGCAGGCACCCGAACTGCGCTTTGTTCTCCTCTGGCTCCATCCCTCTCTCCAGAGGATGCTGTTGACCCCATCAACCCTTGCCCTGCCTGGCAGGGGGGTGCGTGGTTTGGCTGGAGTGCCCTCCCCGTCAGGGATGCGGCATTTGTGAATGGGGATGAAGCTCCTTTGGGACAATTTGGGAGGAGGTCGGATCTCCCATCCCGACCTAATGGGGGTGCTGGCACTGCAGAGCCTCCCAGGCTGTGCTGAAAAGGCCTTCCTAAGGAGGGGGGAAAGCTGCAGCCTGTCTCCTTCCTCAGGCAGTGGGGAACACAGCCAGCTGGGCTCATGGCCATGGGAAGAGCTGGTCCAGTTGCCAGCCCTCCAGCCCCCTGCCCTCCCCCACCAATTTTTGGCCCCGCGCTTGGAGATTTGCAGCCGCTGCTGCTGCTGGTTTCAGTTCTGCTCCAAGGCCAGCTCAAGCCCAGCAAAGCCTGGGGGGGACACGGGTCTTTGTGAAGGAGGGGTTGGGTTGATGTTGGGGAGCGGGAGGGAAATGTCCTTTCTCAAGAGAAGAGCCCCTGCTGCGCGCACAGAGGAGTGCTCTGGCCAAGCGGTCGCGGGGTCGACTTGTGAGGCTGCAGAGCGAGCAGGAGGCGAATACCTCGCTGCTGAGAGAGCTGAGGGGGGAAAGGGAGGGCTTTTTTTAGAGCCAGGTCAGCCGAGGCCCAGCAGCTGCAGCGAGGAGCAGTGGCTGGGCTGAGCTGAGATGGTGCAGAGCTCGGCTGAGACCATGCTGCGTGGTGGGATCCACTGTTGTCTAGCAGTAAGTCCCGAGAGTCTGGGATGCTGAAGATCCCTGGAGAAGTCATGAGCATCCTCCTGCACTCATCTTTCTGCCTGGCATTTCCTACTTGACTACTCTATATTGGAAGAGCCCTTCCATATTTCCCCCTGTCTTCTCCAGGGCAGACACACACGACCGTGTCCAAGGCACAGCTGAGAGCCTGGTTCCTCACAATCCCTTGTGACTTCTCAGATGCTGCTGTTCCTCTCCCTGGGCCAAGAGAGTCACTCCTGGTGGCAAAATCCCTCCCTCCTCCATGCAGAGAGACAGGCTGCCACCAGAGTCCTGCTCCACCAACTCAGCCAGATGTTCAGGGCTGACTGGACAGGATCCCTGGGGCAAGTGTTCCCAGATGTGGGTCTTGCCAATGCAGAAAGAGCAGGAGAGGCTGCTTGTTGAGAGCCCCTGACATCCCATGGCCAAAGACGAGCTCAGGAGACTCAGCCAGCCCACAGGCACGAGAAGGAGGCAGGAGAGGCAGGAAGAAAAGCCCCAGAGGATGCGCAGGGGTCAGCAGAGGACCGCCAAGAGACTTTGCGGCTCCTCTTTGTGGGGAAGCGCCTGCGGCCACACGTGGGTTGTTCCCAGGCGCAGCAACGCCCAGAGCGGACACCTCTTGTGCCGCTGCCTCAGCTGCTCAGAAAGCAGAGCCTGCCAGCTCCGGCCAGCCAGGGATGGGGAAGGGGCCGTCGGGCAGGGCCAGTTGGGCGCCCATGGCCCATCTCCCCACCGTCGCCTTGCTGCTGTTGGGTGAGTGGGAGCTGGGCACGTGTTGGGGACGGGGCTGGGGCTGCCAGGCTTTGGGAGCGGGGCCTGGGGACTTGGCTTTGTGGAGAGCTGCCTTAAATCAGGAGAGAGGTTTCAAGACCATGGGTTGCACAGCGTTGGGCAAAGATCTGTGCACAGGTCTGTCTGACCTGGGATTTTATACCCAGGAGCTGGGCATGAAAGCCCTCTCGGGTACTTCACCAGCTTGAACAGACCACTGGCTCCATGGTCCCTTTTCGCAGACCCCAATCCCGTATTCCCATCCCCGATGTTGCACCAGGAGAAGGGGGATGGACGGCTCTCTTCTTTCTCTTTTCTTTTTACGAATTACTGCTCGTGTTCTGTATTGAGCACCCAGAGAAAGGGTCTTGTGGGACACGTACAGGGGCAGGAATAAGGGACAGAGCTTTGTCATTTTTCTTGTGCTGAACTGAAATGAAAATTTCTTTCCTGGTGGTGATGGCAACTGTCTTCTAACTAACGCCCTCTCTGCCCCACGGTTCAGGTGCCAGTGTGACCACCCAGGACACCTGCAGCTCCCCAGGTGATGGTGGGCACAGGGATGGGGGCAGAAAAGAGGGGTGAAGGAGTGGAGATGGGAAGGGAGAGGGGCTTCACATCCCATTTGTGAAAGAGGAGACTCTTTCACTCTGTTTGCACAAAAGTAACTCCACCCCGGGGCATCCCTGTGCCATCTCTCCAGGTGACCTCCCGGCTCCTGAACTCTTCCTGAACACCTCCAAGGCTCAGGAGGGAGAACAGGTTTTGCTTCGCTGCTCCATTGGAGGACACTCTCCTCCTACACGAATTGTCTTCTGCAAGGATGGGGTGGAGGAGCACAGCCTGAATGCCACATGGGGACAGTTGACCTACTCCAAGCATTTGATCATGACGAATGGGAATGTGGGGACGTACAGGTGTGGGTACCAGCACAGGAACGAGAGCAACTGGGTGAGGAACTCTGCCCTCAGCAAAGCACAGAACCTGGTGGTCACAGGTGAGATGTGGCACTGGTGCACGAGCAGGCACCCCGGTGAATGCCTGCCTGTGCCCAGACTCCAGATTGCAGTGAGGACCCTGCTGTGCCCCATGGCGTGTCCCTGGGCAGTTGAGATTGTTGGGGTCAGGATGCAGTTCAGCCCAGCCTTTGCCACCGGGGCAACTCCTCCCAGTCCCGGGGGAGCATCCTGCTCCTCTCCTGCCCCAGCATCACGCAAAGGGCACAGTGGTGGTGCCAGATCGAACCCAGAGCCACAGCTGTGCAATGCAGGGATGGATTGATCCCCAGGGTTGAGAGATGGTGGGTGAGGGGGTCCCCACAGGTGCTTGGTCTGTGCAGTACCTGGGAGAGCTGGAGGCTCTCACCCTGGCCCTTTCTTCTACTAGTCAGCATGGACGAGTGTGTCCTTGCCTGTCTGTGTCTTTTCTCCACTAATGGATGCTCTGGAGACAGACCCCATTCCAGGGGTTTGCCATCTCCCTCCGTCCCACACCTCTGCTGCAGACAACGCCCAGGATAAGAAATCCAGGGCTGGGGTTCCCAACAGAGCCCAGGCTGTGCCAGGGATGCTCCAAGGTGTCCCCTCTACCTCTATGAGCTGGTGTCAGGGAAACTGGGGACATTTGCATGTGCTGGGTGGTTCCCCAGGAGTCTGGTGAAGCCAGAACGTGAGCTGGGGGTCAGCTTGGTGTCTGGGATGGTCCCAGTGCAGGAGAATGAGACTCAAAAGGACTTCATTTCTCTGACAGTCTTCTCTCACCAAAACCAGTGATCCCACCCACAGGTGAGCCATTGTTTTTAACCTTTCCCACCGTCTCCTTCCACCTGGATATTCCTTGTCCACACTGTGACCCTCCTCTCTTCCAGCACCAGCCATACCCCTCTGGATCTGGATCCTGCGCTCTGTCCTCACCCTGCTCCTCCTGACTTCTGCCCCCATCATCACCCTCGTCCTGGAGAGATGCAGCCCCTCTCCCTGCGCACATCCCTGTCCCCGGTGTCATCTGATGGCCTCACTGCCCCGGGCTCCTCGCTGTCCCCATATCATGAGGGTGGTGGGAGTTACACTCCCCCCAGACTCCCAGCTGGGGTCTGGTCACTGAGGGGATCGTGCCCAAGGGAGGTGCTACCATCGCTCTGCTCTCTTTTGCTCAGCCCCCGCTCTGTCCCCTGAGGAAGGACCCTTGAATCTCACACCCACCCGGGTGCCTTTACCCCTGCAGATGCCCCTCCTGCTCCCAGGCAGCAGCGTCTCCATTCCAGGTCCATCCCTGCAGCCCAGGAGGACGCAGGGGGATGGTTGGGTGGCTCCAGCCTCACAGAGTGATGCTCTCAAGGTCCTGCATCCCTCCAACACTTCCCATTTCCCGGGGAGGTGCCGGTAGCCAGGGCCAGTTCCCGGGGCACTGGGCATCTTGTTGCAGTGACCAGTGCAGAGGCGCGTGTGTTGGCAGAGCGTTTGTGGGAGGTGAATTATAAAGGATTTGTTCTGAAGTGGACACTTGGTGTTTCTCCTCTGTCTCGGAGTGAATTTTCTAAAGGGCGCTGGGAGAGCTGCCAAACTCCTAGCTGGAGGAGCCCGAGTGCTGGGAGGGAGCTGCCATCCCCTGCGCCCACCGACCCGAGGGGTTCCCTCCCTGCTGCCATCACCCTGACAGACGTGTCCTGGAAATGTGCCCACCTGACAAGGACTGAGCCCGTCTCCCCACGCTCAGCTCCAAGGGGCAGTCGTTCCTGGCCCTCTGCACCCTACACCCACCCATCTGTGGGGCACGGGAACCGGGCTGGAAACCTCCCCCGTGAGACGGGAGCGGGGTTGCCCAGCTGCGGGACAGATGTTGTTGGGGCGTCGGCATCAACAGCCCCCGACATCTGCCCCAAGCTCAACCTCCCCCCTGTCGAGTCTCAAGCCTCCCGCACCAGTGCCACCCAACACTGGCCCTGGAGCCAAGTGTCTCCCTGAGGTGAAACTCCTGACGCTGGACTCTGGGCCCTTGGTGTGTTCTGGGGAGCTCAGGGGGAAGGTTGGGGTGCAGGCAGGAGGGGGGCACCTTGGCTGGGAAGCACAAGGCAGCACGGCTCCACGGTCGGGAAGGGGGGAAGGAGGGTGGGAGCCGAGCTCACAGCCAGAGGCTGGGAGGCAGGGCTGGAGGTGATGCCTCCTGCCTCCATCTTGGAGGTCCATGCGCGCACTGGGGGGACGCGGAGCAGCAAGACCTTGGCCGTGGGAAAAGCCACGGTCATTGTGTCTGCCCAGAGGGCACCGCAGCGCTGTTATTGACAAAACCAGGCCACAGGGGGAGGAGAGCAAGGGGAGAGATCTTCCACGGACCTAAAGCCCCAAGGAACATCAGTCCCGGCAGAGCTATGGCACGCAGGGCTTCAGCAAAGCTCCCGAGGGGATGGAGGGCTGACTGTTCCTCATCCTGGTGCAGATGGCCTCCAAGTTGCCAAGGCGGACCTTGGGCAGGGACATCTCCACGGTCACCTTCATCTAGAAAACATTGTCCTTCAAGGGGCTGAGGAGAAGAGGGTGGCCAGCATGAAGGTGTCCATCTCGTACACCAGGACCCCCCAAAGCCCCAAAAATGGGTCATGGAGTTAACAAATTGGTAAGTCTCCGTGACACCCGGTGGGATCCTGGGGCGGGGATGGTGACATCACCAACAAAATGTAATAAATGAAGAGAGACAAAACCCTTTATTTTTGGCAGGTGTGTGAGGATCTTGACAGGCCTGTGCACAGATCTTTGCCCAACGCTGTGCAACCCATGGTCTTGAAACCTCTCTCCTGATTTAAGGCAGCTCTCCACAAAGCCAAGTCCCCAGGCCCCGCTCCCAAAGCCTGGCAGCCCCAGCCCCGTCCCCAACACGTGCCCAGCTCCCACTCACCCAACAGCAGCAAGGCGACGGTGGGGAGATGGGCCATGGGCGCCCAACTGGCCCTGCCCGACGGCCCCTTCCCCATCCCTGGCTGGCCGGAGCTGGCAGGCTCTGCTTTCTGAGCAGCTGAGGCAGCGGCACAAGAGGTGTCCGCTCTGGGCGTTGCTGCGCCTGGGAACAACCCACGTGTGGCCGCAGGCGCTTCCCCACAAAGAGGAGCCGCAAAGTCTCTTGGCGGTCCTCTGCTGACCCCTGCGCATCCTCTGGGGCTTTTCTTCCTGCCTCCCCTGCCTCCTTCTCGTGCCTGTGGGCTGGCTGAGTCTCCTGAGCTCGTCTTTGGCCATGGGATGTCAGGGGCTCTCAACAAGCAGCCTCTCCTGCTCTTTCTGCCTTGGCAAGACCCACATCTGGGAACACTTGCCCCAGGGATCCTGTCCAGTCAGCCCTGAACATCTGGCTGAGTTGGTGGAGCAGGACTCTGGTAGCAGCCCGTCTCTCTGCATGGAGGAGGGAGGGATTTTGCCACCAAGAGTGACTCTCTTGGCCCAGGGAGAAGAACAGCAGCATCTGAGAAGTCACAAGGGATTGTGAGGAACCAGGCTCTCAGCTGTGCCTTGGACACGGTCGTGTGTGTCTGCCCTGGAGAAGACAGGGGGAAATATGGAAGGGCTCTTCCAATATAGAGTAGTCAAGTAGGAAATGCCAGGCAGAAAGATGAGTGCAGGAGGATGCTCATGACTTCTCCAGGGATCTTCAGCATCCCAGACTCTCGGGACTTACTGCTAGACAACAGTGGCCTCCACCACGCAGCATGGTCTCAGCCGAGCTCTGCACCATCTCAGCTCAGCCCAGCCACTGCCCCTCGCTGCAGCTGCTGGGCCTCGGCTGACCTGGCTCTAAAAAAAGCCCTCCCTTTCCCCCCTCAGCTCTCTCAGCAGCGAGGTATTCGCCTCCTGCTCGCTCTGCAGCCTCACAAGTCGACCCCGCGACCGCTTGGCCAGAGCACTCCTCTGTGCGCGCAGCAGGGGCTCTTCTCTTGAGAAAGGACATTTCCCTCCCGCTCCCCAACATCAACCCAACCCCTCCTTCACAAAGACCCGTGTCCCCCCCAGGCTTTGCTGGGCTTGAGCTGGCCTTGGAGCAGAACTGAAACCAGCAGCAGCAGCGGCTGCAAATCTCCAAGCGCGGGGCCAAAAATTGGTGGGGGAGGGCAGGGGGCTGGAGGGCTGGCAACTGGACCAGCTCTTCCCATGGCCATGAGCCCAGCTGGCTGTGTTCCCCACTGCCTGAGGAAGGAGACAGGCTGCAGCTTTCCCCCCTCCTTAGGAAGGCCTTTTCAGCACAGCCTGGGAGGCTCTGCAGTGCCAGCACCCCCATTAGGTCGGGATGGGAGATCCGACCTCCTCCCAAATTGTCCCAAAGGAGCTTCATCCCCATTCACAAATGCCGCATCCCTGACGGGGAGGGCACTCCAGCCAAACCACGCACCCCCCTGCCAGGCAGGGCAAGGGTTGATGGGGTCAACAGCATCCTCTGGAGAGAGGGATGGAGCCAGAGGAGAACAAAGCGCAGTTCGGGTGCCTGCACCCCACCAGGTCCCACCTTCCCAGCTCAGCCCCAGGCTGCAGCCATCCCCCAAACCCTGAAGGAGGGACACCCCCCTCCAAGCACCACCAGAGCACAGGGGCTTGCAAGTCGCATTGCTAAACCCCCCCAAGCCCTGAGATGCTGGAGGTGCGGGACTCACCAGCAAACCCCACCCCGAGGCTATTTCGAGAAGACAGACAAGCCCTGGCCTTTCTTCAGGGCTTTGACGGGCTTAGAAAAAAAAAGCCTTGTGGTAGGAAACAAGCCCTCCCTCCATAATGCAGCGTTTGAGGGGGCGGCTCTGCTCCCCTCAAACACCCTCTCTTGAACCAGCTTGGGTGCAGCTGGGGAAAAGCATCTGCAAAAGGCCTCTGCCTCATTGGTGGCTGCATTTTCCCTTCAACACTGGGAATTTCCCAGGCTGTCTGGGCTCTGGGATTAACTGGAGCTGTTTTCTGCTCTTCAAAGCTTGTCAGCTTCATGTTCTCCCCGATTTTCCAAAGCTTCCTCACGGCTAGAGAAGATGCAGAGCGCTGGAGAAGCTCTGGTCCCTCCACGTTCTCCCCAACATCAAGCCTCAGCCCCCCCCCCCAAGTCACGTTCTACCCTTGGGTACCAGAGAAGAGAAACGTCCCAGAGCAGGAAATACAACTGGAGATTTGAAAAGGAAACCAAAAGCGAGCGGCCCACAATAGAAACGTGCAGGAGAGGAGAGAAAGGGCAGAGGTCTCTCTCTGAGGATCTTCTGGCGGGCGCACTCCTTTGACTTCAGAGGCAAAGGTGCTTCTCCCTGGAGGACATCATCTCCACGCCTGCCCCACAGAGGGGGTTTAAAGACCCACCAGGGAATGAGGGATCCCAACCAGGTGAATCCAGCCCCCCTGGGGACGGAGCGCAGGGACTGAGCCCAGTGATTGTGCAGCAACCGGGGAGGATACACGGGTCTGGGAGGGTCTGGAGCAGGGGAGGATGCGCACGGGACCACGGAGACCCCTCTCCACCCATGGAAGCTCAGAGGAGACTGGACTGAAGAGCCGTCTCCCACTGCTCCTGGGGCAGACGGGGGTTCTACAAGCCTCAGCTCCACACTCGCCACCTCTCTGAGCTCCTGCCAGTGGAGCTCCATGCTTGGTTTAATCAAGCAAATGCAGTGGAGCTCCCAGGCTGGTTTGGAGCAGGCAAAGGCTCCTTAGAACTCTGGAGATCCCCTGGGCTTCCCCCACAAGCTTGTTGCTCCCTCCCTGTGGTGAGACCAGAGAAATGCTCTGGGCAATCCCTGGCAAGGACCACGCTGAACTGCCAGTTCCCGCAGGCCCTGGCTGGGGGAACTTGGCCCAAGATGGCATCCCTTGGCTCAAAGCCACCTGCACTGCATCTCCAACCTCCACAAGCACCTCTCCAGAGCCCTGGGCACCCAATTGCTTCATCTGCAGCCTCAGAGACACAGCCCTTGGCCAAAACCCGCTGCCCGAGCCACTTGCAGGAGAAGAGTTGGCTCCAGCTGTCAACATCATTGTGGTGTTTATTGATCATAAATTAATTAAAAAGGTCCATTAATCAAAATCTGGTTTGCCTCTGATTGTCGGCCCTTTGCGTGGGTATCTGAGGGCCTCGTAGGTGCTTAATCCTCCACCACATGGAGGTAGGAGCCGGAGTCCCTCCCAAGTCTTGGCTGGGGACCTCGCCTCATTTGGTTGGAGCCCAACAAGACCTTTCCCAAAGGCACGTCCAGCACCGGGACCTGCTGCCAGCAGCACCCAAGCATGGGAGAGGATACATCTGGAGGGCCTTCTCATCAGGAAGGTCCACCAAAGGCCCCATCTGATCCACCAGACCTTTGAGAAGGACTAAGGGGTGAAGGGAAAAGGGAAAGGTGGGTTTGGGGCTGGTGTCACCCACTCCCTGTCTGCAGGGAGGGAGGCCGAGGGGATGGGAGGTGTTGGAGAGGGCTGATGGAGACATCTCTGCATGGCTTTGCCCCTTCCCACCTCTCAGCTGCCTCTAACTCCTCAGCCAGTCACCAAAAAGGCTTTGATTTGCATTTCAGAGCTCCCTCACACCCTTCTTCCCCACAAAGCCCAGCAGACCTCATCCTGCCCTCACCACCAAACCACAGCCCCAGGGAGGCCCCATCCACCTCTGCTGCCCCACCACATTCCTTCTTGTCTCCTGCTTTGGCTGCTGCTGACACGTCCAAACGCAAACCAAAAATAAAAATATTAAAAAAAAATAAAGTTCCCCCAAAAAATCTGTTCACTGGCAGGAAACATCAGGCCCAGACACCGGCGTGACACAGCTCATGGTGACCACCAACCTCTCACCAGATAACGTGGCACGTGAAGGCCACCAGAGCTGTTTTCTCTTTCGCCACATGGGAAGGAAAGCAGTGCAAAAGGAAGAGATCTGTCCCAGTGCTCCCAGTGCTCGGCTGGAGGTGCTCCAGCTACACCAGGTTTTATCAGCAAAATGCGTCCCCTCTGGATGGAGGGATGGGCGGGCAGATGGATGGAGAGCGCAGAGGTGGGTTGGGTCAGGAGAGAGATGACCCACAGACAGGCACAATCTCTGCAGGAACATCAGGAAGGGAAACGCAGGGATGGTCTGACAGATGTAGGGCCAGGTTCCATGTTCTGAACCCAACCTCCACCTAGAAAATGGGGTTCAAGGGGCTGGAGAAGAGGATGGAGAACAGGAAGGTCTCTGCCCCCTACACCAGGACCCCCAGCTGGACAAACATCAAAACTAAACCCAAGCTGGAATTCACACCAAAAAGCACTTCAGGGGAGCAGCTTTCCACCCGACCTGGCATCCGAGCAAGATCCCAAGCCCCAGACACAGCTCAAACCACCCACGGGACCTTCAAACCACACTCCCCTTCCTCACCACTCAACAGGGAGCCCTCCGAGCTGATAAAAAAGGGGATCAGGAGACAAAAGAACCATCTTCCATCCTACTTGGGGCTTCTTCCCCTCCTGTCTTAGGGCAACACAGCACAAGTTTGGATGCACAATTGCTTTGCTCAACCATTTATTGAGGGCAGCAGGTTCTGCCTGGTGTTTACAGCAACACGGACAAGGTACATCCGCCCTTGGTGGAGCTGCCACCTCTGGATTGCGAGGAGGAACTACCTTGATTCTCCATGAGGACTTGGATGACCGACTTGGCAGCACTGGACACGGTGGCCGTGACCCTCACGTGGCCAGCAGAGACCACGGCACCTCCTGGCACACACTGAGCTTGACTTGGTGGAACACGGTGCCCTCGTCAGGGCTGGCGGGTTGACTATTCCTCATTAAGAGAGGGAAAAGCCTTTCTTTTTGGAGCGTGTCCGAGGAGGGTGCAGGAGCTCGTCTCCATCTCCCAGTCGCTCTCCTTTGTCTCTCTTCTTGCCCTCCCTCCAGGAGAAGCATCCGTGTCCCCGGCCCAAAGCAGGCCATGTCCCTCCGCAGCCTTGTCCCTGTCCCTGCCGGCTCCTCTCCCTCCCATCCAGCCTGGCACCTCTGCTCTGTCTTCCTTGGGAGAGCACGCCTGGCCCTGGCCATGGCTCAGGGGTGGCAGGGGGGGCCAGGAGTCCAGGGGCTCCCGAAGGGACAGGAGAGACAGGCTGTCATCACGGGACAGTTGGTGGCTCTGGGGCTGGGGGGGCTGCCTTTCTGGGGGGTGCAGGGACGACAGGGAGCTGCCAGTGCTGAGGGGTGGCAACGATGGGAGGGAGGGCCGGGGGCCTTGGAGGTCTGGGGGGGACAAGGGGCACATGGAGCTCTCCCTGCTGGGATGGGCTGTTGTTGGCAGGGAGGGCAGGGAGCGCTCCCAGTCACCAGCACAGGCCCGCCATGCAGGGAAAAATGGCCCCGCCGGTGGGTCGGTGTCGGTGCCCGGGGCCTTTCAAACAGCCCGGGGGGGATGGAGCCTCATCGGGGTGTTTCTCGTCGGGATCTTCTCAAATACTCTGGAAATGAGAGAAAAAAAGGGGTTTTTACATCCTTTCTCTAGAAATTCATTAGACCGAGCTTCGTCATTTCCTACTTGTGTGAATTCCTGGTTTGTTTGGCTGCAAAACGACACCGTTCTGGACGTCAGTAGTTAAAGAAGATGAATTGTTGCCGGTTAAAATGTGACAATAATTGGTTGATCACTGCAAATGAGGTGAAATTAAAACTGGAGGCATTTTGCTGGCTGTGAGGGACTGGAGTGGGCAAGCCTCGGGCCACAAAACTCAATGGAACTTGAGTTTGTCCTGGGCAAAAAGGGGAAACCTGAGGCTTTTGCACAAGGAGGGGCCGCTCTGAACCTCACGGCTCCAGGGAAGGTCTCCCCAACTCCAAAAAGACAGATTTTTTGGGTTGCAAGTAAAAGAAAACCTCCAAGAGGTACCTGGGCAAGGGCAATCCTCCAGCTGCCCTCCCCTCTGCCCCCCTCCTCCCCCCCGGGTGTTTTTTTGAGCCCAAAGTAGGCTTTTTGGGAAGAAAAAGGGAGGGCTGACCTTCCGCACTCACCTCAGGGCAAGTTCCAGAGCAGGGAGGTCCCGGGATCCCCGGAGGAGCCACAGGCGCTGTGGGGCTGAAGGTGGTGACGCCCCGGCGTGGGCTTTTCTTTGGGTGTCACACGTGGCCTCTTCTTCTGGTGGCAAATGGCCTGCAAACCAGGGACAAAATACCTTGAAATGTCTCAAAAAGGCAAAAAAATAAGATTTTTTGTGATGATTTAACGCGGCTTATCAGCCCAGGTAAAGTCTGAGCACTAAACAGCCAAAAAACCAATGGGAAAACAGGGTGCAAAGCCACAACTTGCAAGAAAAACTGTATTATTTCTACTGTCCCAAGCGGAAAAGCACTTTCCTCCACAAAATCTATCAAAGGGGCTGAAAAGGTGCAATTCCCACGCACTGAAGCCACATGGCCACCCCATTTCCAACCCATAAGTTAAAAAAAGATGTATTTACACAAACCAAATCCCTGTTTCCTGGCAAGTAACGTTTGAGCAGATGGATTCGTCAAGGGAACAACCCCCCCCAGCAGTTTTTTTACCTCGCCTTCGGCTTTTTCCTCCTCATCCCGGACTCTCTTGGACCTTTTCTGCATGAGGCGAGGTCGGGTGCAGCCGAAGCGCATCTTCTTCTTCTGGCTGTAATAATATTCGACACACTGGGCCACGGTTTTCGTCTGGATCTATGGGGAGAAATCCAGGGATATTAAATACTCCCTTGTCATTACAAAGGAGGGCAATGATGTCTTCTCCCGCTGGGTTTTTAGCAGGAAGAAGGGTCCTAAGGACAGGATTCCAACGGGGGATTGAAAATAGGGCTTTCTGGGTTAAAAGCGTCCCCGCTAACCAGCTCCGCCCCGCTCCAACGGCTTTACCTCCTTCTGGATGAGGCGAAAATTCTTCTTGTGAACATAAAACGCCTCTTTAAATAACTGCTGTTCCCACCGGGTCCAGGTGTCTGAGCCTTGGGATAAACAGCCACAGGCAAATTATTAGAAGACGCATTTCCCTGCCTCAAAAAGCCCCACAAATGGATTAAAACTACTGTTTTCCCCACCCAAACCCCACCTTTTAAAGAATAATTCCAATAGCAAAGGGATCTGTTCTCCTCCCATTTACCTGCGTAATGGTAATCAGCCAAGGGGTGGGATTCGGGTCTCCGGGGGGGCCCAGAGCGCAGCATTTCCAGAGCTTCCTGCCAGATTTAATGGGAGAAAAGGACTTCAAATCCTCTGGCAGAGGAGGAAAAAGGGCAAAAAAAGGAAAAAGAGAAATTCCATTCTCCCGACTGTCCCAGAATCCAAACAAGCTCCAATGGATGCACCGGGACGGGCTCTGTCACCCCACCAGACCTTAACGCCGCCACAGGCAGCACCCGGCGCCTTGAGCAAAGAGATTCCAGCCCCTGGAAGAGCCAACTCAGAGCAACTCCCAGCTCAAACCAGTCACAAAGCGGGTTCTTCAGGGGGAAGCGCTGCTCCCTACCGCAACGTTGCCCCGAGCCTCGTGCAGGCAATGCAGAGCCAGCTCCGCGTTCAGCCCTGCCCCGGTTCTGCCGCTGGAAGAGGCCATCTTCAGCAGCTTTGAAACTACAAAGGCAAGAAAAAACACCAACGAGTCAGGTTTTCCTCCAAAAAGGAGAAAAGATGCCACAGGAGATGGATGGGAAATGGAGGAAGGGCAGAAAACAGAACGGAAACCACAAAACGCCCAGAAAAATATCCCATATTCCAACTATTGCCACAGGAAGAGCAGCTTTTGGAGCGGGATCTCCAGAGAGAAACTCCTCCCTGGCTGCAGATGAGCTGGGACCGCAAAACCCCCCCCCCTTTCTCATGGAAGATGCTCCCGAGAGCACCATCGGTTCTTATTTAGCCACTTTCCTCCCAAAAATTAGCCATCTCCTTCCCTCGAACGCTACGGGGCCAAGACAAGACGGGAGAGAACCCAAACGCCCTATCAAGTAACTGTGAAAAGGTGGAATTTGCCCCTTTCCCACAAGAAAAGCCTGAAGAGAAACCTTTCTCCTGCGTCTCGGGGTTGGATTCAATGTCACCCCACGGCTTCCAGACAAGGGAGGCTCGCTCTTCTTCCTCCTGTCCCAAGCAGGATCTGTCCCGCAGGGCAGGCAGCTCCGCCTGAAACTGGTCCCCGACATTGATGCGGCTGAAAGGAGGAAGAGGAGGGGGAGGAAGGCACGTCAGGAACAGATACGGCGCAACAAACGCTTCAAAAGAGGGAAAACGTGATGAGTTGGGGCAAAACCGGTCCCTATTTCCCACCAAAACATCACTCAGTCTTCCGCCACCAACTTCCACCGCCCCTTCCCACCCCCAGCGTTACCCTTCGGCCACTGGAGGCTTTTTCGGCCCCATTGGGCAGGAAAATTTGGGTTTTTCCCCAAAAAAACAGTCCAACTGGTGAGTATCACTCTCCACAGCAGTAGGAAGCTGCCACAGCCACGGCCAGCGAGCGACCACCGCGTCGGAATGTTGTGTGGAACGTGGGAGGCCGGCAACGGGCTGTGATGTCAGCAAAACCAGTGCTTTACTGGGACAGCACTTGGCATTTTTGGGCATTTCTGGCCAAAATGGGGTACCCTCCACCCAAAAACACGCTGTGGAGAAGGGGCCAAGTGACACTCATCCCCAACCCCAGTTCCCTCCTCCCGTTTTCCCAACATTAGTCCTCATTCCAATGGCTGAACGTGGATTTTTGCCTCATCCTCCATCAAAAAAAACAAAAATCCTGGATGTTCTGCCCAAAAAATCTAACAACACCACACTGGGCATAAAACTCATTCTACAGACCGTCCTTTAATCTTCCTTGCCCTCCTCCTCGTCACACACCACTACATCCCCCACAAAATTTCCCTCTTCTCAGGGAAATCATGGCTCTGGAGATGGACCCTCCGGCTACCACTTCACCCCTGCGGCTGCCCCGGGCCAGAAGGCGGGGATTGAGCCATTTGAGGCTTTTCTAGAAGCAAAAGGAGCAAAGCAAAACCCCGGGGGCCATTTCCATCCCTCCTCCCCCAATCCCCAGGGAAAAATCCCCTCCTTCATCTGTTTTCAGCTTTTTTAGGAGGCAAAAGGAGAGCCGGGGCCTGGGGGCTCAAATCCTCGGCTCCCAGGAATGCCAGGTGGTAAAACCAGTCAGCAGAAGCCGAGCCCAGTAGGGAAACTGGGATGAGTGGGCAGCTGCGTCCCGGACATGCCCATGCTTTGGGTCCAACCACCACCTCTTTTTAATGATTGGATTCAATTTTGAACCCCAAACTCGTACCATAAAAAACAGGTGGTGGCTTTAGGAGGAGCTTCAAATGCTCCCTGTCAACGCCCGGGTTTCCACCGCGGTCATTGATCCCCCAGGAAGGGGGACAATGTTTGAATTTAGGAATTCTCTGGCAGAAAATGGCTCCAAACGGGTGGAGTTGCTCCATTTAATGGCAGCCAGCTGGATTCCTTTCCAGTTCTCCTGAGAACAGGAGCTGGGGAGAAGAAAGCCCCCGCCAGCTTTTGTGTGGCCAGAGAGAGTGCTCAAAGGAATAAAAGTCATTTCCCAAATCGTCTTGAAATCCTTCAAATCTCCTCCTCAAAGCCCAAGGATTTCCCCAGCTTTCCCATCCCCCTTGACACTTCCCACCTCCCCTTTTCCTGCAGCTCCAGGTGATTAACGGGGGACGTATTTCCAATCAATTCCTCCCACGGCCCCTGCAATCTTTGCCAAAGTCTCACCAAAACAAAGGTGCCTGCCCTCGGGCATGGCATGGGACAGTGACAGCCTGATGGCACTGCTCACACCGCTGCACGGACCCACTCGCACACGCAAACCCGTGACCAACCGCCTGTACCTGCTGGCGGATCACCAACCCTTGGAGACACGTCCAGCTGTGTACGGAAAGGACGGGTCTGTGTCAGCCGGTCGGTCAGACCACACAGAGATGGCACAATCCCATCCAAAGGCGCCCCAAAGCCACCTCGGGGAGCTCTCCTTGGCTGGTCCACGGGGGCTGCCCAGCCAAGGAGATGTCCCTTAATTATATCGACTGGCAACTTCTGTGATCATCAGAACGTTGATCAGACTTGGTCCATCGACCCCAGCTCCAGCATCACCACCCCAACGGGCTCCAGTCTGTGAGACTCGCACAGGCTCAGCTGAGAAAATGATGGCTCCAAAGGAAATGTAGCTCCAGGAGACAGAGCTCCACGGCCTGAGCGCAGCACTAACCAGAAGCTTTACTGACTCAACCGCTGCTTTTCTACCCAAACGCTGCTCATCTCCAGGGAGAGAAAGCTGCTTTAGCCACTTCTCCTCCAAAGCCCTCACAGGGCTAAAGCCACACAGTCAGGAGCACCCCTCTGCACAGAGACACAGCCAGCACAAAGGAAACCCTTTGGGAAATCCATCGGGACACCCATTCCAGCAGAAAAGAGAATCCTTACCAGGCTGGTGGCAAAACTCCCCGCGCCTCTGGGCCAGGGGGACGTCACCAACGCGTCCGCACCTCTGAGGGTTGGGGTCCACCGCAAGGCTGGTTTCCGTTCTGTCACATCCTCGGAGCTAAAACTGTCGGCAGGAGATGCCTCATCCTGGGACTCGGAACCACCCGGGCACCTGACCTGCAGAACACAAGTACCTCTCAAGAGACCTTGATGTCCTGCATTAACACACCAGCACGCTCTTGAGATCACACAACCACACAATGGTCACAGTTGGAAGGCACCTTAAAGCCCCTCCAGTCCCACCCCCTGCCCTGGGCAGGGACACCTCCCACCACACCAGGCTGCTCCAAGACCCCTCCAACCTGGCCTGGAACCCCTCCAGGGATGGGGCAGCCACAGCTTCTCGGGGAAACCTGGGCCAGGCTCTCACCACCCCCCCAGCAAACCATTTCCTCCCCACATCTCATCTCAATCTCCCCTCTTCCAGTGGCAAACCCTTCCCCCTCCTCCCACGGCTCCCCTCCCTCATCCAGAGTCCCTCCCCAGCTTTCCTGGAGCCCCCCCCTTTAGGGACTGGAAGGGGCAGAAAGGTCTCCCCGGAGCCTTCCCTTCTCCAGCCTGAACCCCCCCAACTCTCTGTCCTCACAGCAGAGGGGCTCCAGCAGCCCTCACCCCCTCCCCTCCAGCACTTTTTGGGGGGTGCCTGCGCTCCCTGGCCCCGTGACAGACCCCTCCAGTCACTGGGGTGGGAGGAGGGGGTGCCAGTGTTTTTTAGGTATTTTTTCTCTACAGTGCAGTATAAACGGCTCGTTCGGGGCTGGCGCTTCTCTGTGCACACCGTAGATTGGAAAGGAGGGGGACCCCAAAAAACACACCCTCTCACACCCTAAAATCATTCCTTCTCCCACCCCCTCTAAAACCACCCATTCTCCCACCCTCCAACCCCAAAAATCCCTCTTCCAGAACCCATACCCTTAAAAAACACCCCTCTCCCAACCCTGCACCCCAAAAATCTCCTCCCATCACAAACTCCCCTTACCAGCTCCAAAAAACCCAACCCCAAACCCATCCTCTCCCAAACCCCCTCTCCCTAACACCCCCAAAACCACCCTCAACACCCCCCATCCCAAAAGACCCTCTCCCACCCCAAACCCCAACTCACTTCTGACGCAGAAGCTCTTCCCTCTTCTGTCACCAGCTTCTTGATATCCCCAAAAACCTCCTGTCATTCCCGGGGGTCAATAGGGTTAACAAGGGGCAGCACTAACAAGCCCCATCCCCCATTATGTTCTACCCTGGCTGCAGCCAGAGCCGGCAAAGAAATTTCCAGACAGCACCTGGAAAAGGGGGTGTCAATGTGGGGGAGAGGGCCACCAATGGGAAATGGGATATGGGGGGGGAAGGGGGTCTCGGGCGGGAGGCCTCACCATCTTTGGGTGAGTTGCCCTTCGTGAAGATGAAGCTGAGGATGACCATGAGGAGCCCCAGCTTGGCCGTCTGGGTGTCCCTGGGGCCTGAGGGGGGACGGCAGAGGGGTATCACCCCCCTGAATAGGGAGGGGGAAGCTCTAACGGGGTCTGCCTGCCTCCCAAAATATGACCCCTCCCCTTCTGCCCATGCGCTCGTGCCAGCACCGCCCACCCTGGAAAACACCGCTGCCCATTGGCCCGCTCACTGCTCTCATCCCGCCCACCGCCCCCTCTTCAAGCCGCCCATTGGGCCAGCGGCTGCATTCGCCCCGCCCCCTCTCTCCTGCGAGGGCTCCCCTCAGGTGGTGAAAAAGGCGGGAAAGGCGCCCCTGCCCCCTTTCCCCTCAGGGCCACAAAATGGCCGCGCCGCTTGGCTTGAACCGTTAAAAACAAGATAAAAACTCCCCCAAACCACCCCAAATAGCCAGTTTTACCAAAAGAAGGGATTTAAAGCACCTGTGCTGACCCCGCCCCTCAAAAGGCACCACCAGAGCCCTTCCCTTCCAGGGAGTGACAGGAGGTTTTTGGGGCTATCAAGAAGCTGGTGATGGAAGAGCTTGTGAGGCAGAAGTGAGTTGGGGTTTGGGGTGGGAGAGGATCTTTTGGGATGGGGGGTGTTGAGGGTGGGTTAGTGGGGGTTTGGGAGAAGGGTTTGGGAGAGTGGGGGTTTGGGTTTGGTTTTTTTAAGCTGGTAAGGGGAGTTTGTGATGGGAGGGGATTTGGGGGTGCAGGGTTGGGAGGAGGGGTGTTCTTTGGGGGTGGGGGGTTTGGGAGAGGGTTTTTTGGTGGGGGTGGGAGAATGTGGGGGGTTTTGGGGCTGTCTGGGTTGGGAGAGAAGGGAGTTTGGGGTGGGAGAGGGTTTTTTGGGGGATGGAGGAGTTGGGAGAGGGGTCTTTTTGGGTGAGGAAGTGTGTTTTGGGGTGGGGGGTGAGAGAATTGGTGGGTTTTGGGGTGGGGGGGGTTGGGAAAACGGGTGTTTTTGTAGTGCCCCCCCCTTCCCAGTCCCTGGTGCGCACAGAGCAGCACCTGCCCCGTCCGGGCCGTTTATACTGCACTGCAGAGAAAAAACAGCTGAAAACCACTGACAAACACACCTCCCCCCCCCCCCCACACACCCCCACACACCCAAACCAAGTGAATGGAGGGGTCTGTCATGGGCCGAGGGGGTGCAGGTACCCCCCAAAAGGTGCTGGAGGGGAGGGGGTCACCACCTCACACACACCCCCTTCTCATCCCCCTCGTAGGTACCTGGAGATCCCCCCCATCCCCCTGATGGACCCCCCTGGAAGCCCCCAAAATTAATGCCCCCCACCCCCAATAATGCTTGGGGACGGTGACCAGGGCTTTGGCAAGGGGGGCGGCTGATGTCAACATTCTACGGGGCAAAATGGGGTTCTGGGGGAGGTTCCCCAAAATCTACCACCCCCCCAATTTCAGGGGGGTTTAATGAGATCTGTCCCCTCTTTTGGGGTTTTTTTTTGGGCTCCTCCCTTACCTGTGGCCGCACGCGGTGGGTGTTCACTGCCTCCCCCTCGTACCCTGGTTCCCCGGGAGGCAACAGCGTTTGGGGGGGCCAGCCCCCTTTTTGGGGGTGTTGTCCCTGTTTTGGGGGGCACACCCGGGGAGGGGACAGTCCCCTTTTTGGGAAGGTTGTCCCCTTTTTTGGGGTCAGACAGGGTGGGCAGTGCCATGGGGTGGGGCAACCCCTGGCCACGCCCTCCCTTGAAATGATGGGGGCTGCTGGGGCTGTGTCTTGGCCCTGTTAGCCCCACCCCTTTGTAGGTGTTGTCTTTCCCATTAGCCCCACCCCTTTGTGGGTGTGGCCTCCCCCCAGCTCTAGTGGGCGGGGCTCACTGTCAGCCCTGCCTCTTGCAGGAGGCCCTGTGGGCGTGGCTTGTTTCCCCTGGCTCCACCCCTTTGTGTCCCTGTCTCACCTGGGGGTGTGGCTTCCTCCCTTAGCCACGCCCCTTCCCTTCAGCTCCACCCCTTCTCCCTTAGCCACGCCCCTCTGTCCCTGCCTGTAGTAGCCCTTGGGGGTGTGACTTGTTCCCTTAGCACCGCCCCCCAGGGTGTTCCCTGTGGGTGTGACCTCCCTTGGCCCCACCCCTTCCCTGTGGCTCCGCCCCTGCCCATAGCCCAGCCCCTCCCTTGTGTGAGTGGTGGGTGTGGCCTCCCTTGGCCCCACCCCCTTTTCCTACCCCACCCTTGTAGGGGTGACTCCCACTGGTGGGCGTGGCCTTGTCCTTTAGCACCACCTCCTCCCTGAGTCTGTGGGCTTGGCCTCCCAGAGCCCCACCCCCTTCCCCCTAGCCCTGCCCTTCCCTGGGGTGACCCTGGTGGGTGTGGTCTCCTTAGCCCCACCCCCTTTCCCTTAGCCCCACCCCTTCCTGACCTGCCAGGTGGGTGTGGCCTCAGCCCTGCCCCTGTGCTTGCCCCTCCCACCCTCCTCCTTGTACCCCCCGCCCCCAGCCTGTCCCTGCTTGGTCCCACCTCACAGACATGTCCTGCCCCCCCCGCTGTCCCCGAGGGAGACCCCCGTGTCCCCCTCGATGCGGGTTGAGCTTCACTTGCTGGGCGAGGTTGTCTGCACCGATTTTTTTTGGGGGGTGGGCACGATTTTTGGGGGACCCCCCCACTTCAAGGTTCTCCCCTCGGTGTCGCTTCTGCCCCCCCAGGGTCTCACCTTGATGTTCCCTTCAATGATGGCGGGGTCGACGCAGATGGATTCCACGCAAAGAACCTGGATGGGGGGAAAACGGGGGTCACCGATGCCCCCCCGCCCCCTCTTCTGTGATCACCCCCAAAGCAGTCCCCCCCCCCCCCCGTGCTGTGATCACCCCCAAAGCAGTGTCACCCCCCTGTGCTGTGAAAACCTGTCCCCTTGGGTGTGGGAGCAATCTCCGGCCCTTGAGTGCTGTGACCCTTGGGTGCTCCTTTTGAGCCTGGCCCTGGGGAGAGGGAGAAAGGTGGTTTTGAGGAAGAAAAGGTGGTTTTGAGGATGAAGTTGCCAAGAGGAAACCAAGCCAGGAGGATGAAACCACCAACGCCGTTTGCAGCTTAACGTCGCCAGGAGACGTTTCCTTCACTCGACGTCTTTCGTTCTATTTCTTGTGGCTTCATTTTTAAAAACTATTTTCAAACTTTCCCTCACAGCAGGGCCAACAACCTTCAAAAAGCGAGTTTTGGGGTTTTGCACAGAGCTCAGGGCTCCAAAGCGCTCCCTGCGCTGGACTGTCCCTGTCACCTCGACCTCCTGTCACCGAGAGAGTCCCACCGGGAGGTGCTGGTGGCGGAAGAGGGTAAAAACCTTCCGTGAAACACCCAGTTCCTCCAGAAACCATGTTTCTGAGCAAGAGTGCTGAGGAAGGCGCTCTGTTCCGAGGAATGACTGTGTTTGTCCTGTCGTTGTCCCCCCGTCCCCTGCCCCGTGGGGTCTCCTTTCCCCCGCGCTGGTCAGGCCCTGTTTCTTCCTGGGCTTTGAGGAACGTTATCCCTGAAGATGCAGGAGAGACTGAGCTCCTTTTGCCTCTGGGACGGTCCCAGCAGCTCCTCAGCGAGGTGGGATCAGCTCTCCCGCAGTCCTGTGTGATGAGTGTGCCAGTTGTCCTGCTTCTCCACCCTCTGCCCAGAGCCAGAGGGACATGGGCAGGATGGAGGTGGCTCCTGTGACCCCCCTGAAGTCCCACCAGGCCAAGTGCAAGGTGCTGCCCCTGGGTCAGAGCAATGCCGGGTACAAATCCAGGCTGGGTGGAGAATGGCTGGAGAGCAGCCCTGAGGAGAAGGGCTTGGGGGTGTTGGTGGGTGAGAAGCTCCACAGGAGCCAACAATGTGGAGTGTGGGCCAGAGGAGGCCACGGAGATGCTGGGAGGGCTGGAGCCCCTCTGCTGTCAGGACAGGCTGAGAGAGTTGGGGGGGTTCAGGCTGGAGAAGGGAAGGCTCCGGGGAGACCTTTCTGCCCCTTCCAGTCCCTAAACAGGTGGGGCTCCAGGAAAGCTGGGGAGGGACTCTGGATGAGGGAGGGGAGCCGTGGGAGGAGGGGGAAGGGTTTGCCACTGGAAGATGTCCCTGCCCAGGGCAGGGGGTGGCACTGGAGGGGCTTTAAGGTGCCTTCCAACTGTGACCATTGTGTGGTTGTGTGATCTCAAGAGCGTGCTGGTGTGTTAATGCAGGACATCAAGGTCTCTTGAGAGGTACTTGTGTTCTGCAGGCCAGGTGCCCGGGTGGTTCCGAGTCCCCGGATGAGGCATCTCCTGCCGACAGTTTTAGCTCCGAGGATGTGACAGAACGGAAACCAGCCTTGCGGTGGACCCCAACCCTCAGAGGTGCGGATGCGTTGGTGACGTCCCCCTGGCCCAGAGACGTGGGGAGTTTTGCCACCAGCCTGGTAAGGATTCTCTTTTCTGCTGGAATGGGTGTCCCGATGGATTTCCCAAAGGGTTTCCTTTGTGCTGGCTGTGTCTCTGTGCAGAGGGGTGCTCCTGACTGTGTGGCTTTAGCCCTGTGAGGGCTTTGGAGGAGAAGTGGCTAAAGCAGCTTTCTCTCCCTGGAGATGAGCAGCGTTTGGGTAGAAAAGCAGCGGTTGAGTCAGTAAAGCTTCTGGTTAGTGCTGCGCTCAGGCCGTGGAGCTCTGTCTCCTGGAGCTACATTTCCTTTGGAGCCATCATTTTCTCAGCTGAGCCTGTGCGAGTCTCACAGACTGGAGCCCGTTGGGGTGGTGATGCTGGAGCTGGGGTCGATGGACCAAGTCTGATCAACGTTCTGATGATCATAGAAGTTGCCAGTCGATATAATTAAGGGACATCTCCTTGGCTGGGCAGCCCCCATGGACCAGCAAAGTTTGGATGTCTTTGACTTGGCTGATGGCAGAAACCCCCCCTGCCCTTGTTTGTGCCCAGAAACTGTGGCTGGAGGCAGCAGGAGATGGAAATTGTCCCTCAAAAGCCCGAGATGCTTTTGGGGGGGGTTTGCCCAAAACGAGGAAACGAGGGGTTTCGTCGCCCAATGTCACAGAGGGGGATGTGATGTCATAGAGGAAGGGTTGTGATGTCATAGGTTGGGGTTGTGAGGTTAGAGGTTTGGGGTGTGACGTCATAGAGTGGGGTTGTGGTGTCATAGAGTGGGGTTGTGATGTCATTGAGGGTTGTGAGGTCATGGATGTTTTGACGTCATAGAGTGTGGTTGTGACGTCATAGAATGGGGTTGTGATGTCATAGAGGGGTTGTGACGTCATCGGGGATAGTGATGTCATAGAGGTAGGGCTGTGACGTCGTAGAGGGGGTTATTGATGTCATAGAGTGGGGTTGTGATGTCATAGACGGACGTTGTGATGTCATAGAGGTAGGGTTGTGATGTAGAGGAGCATTGTGATTTCACAGAGTTGGGTTGTGATGTCATAGAGTGGGATTGTGATATCATAGACTGGGATTATAATGTCATAGAGTGGGGTTGTGACGTCTTAGAGGGGGTTGTGACGTCATCTGGGATTGTGATGTCATAGAGGTAGGGTTGTGTCATCATAGAGGGGCGTTGTGATGTAATAGAGGGGGTTTGTGACGTCATAGAGGAGCGTTGTGATGTCATATAGTGGGGTTTTGATGTCATAGAGAGGGTTATGATGTCATAGAGTGGTGTGATGTCATAGAGGTGGTTATGATGTCATAGAGTGGGGTTGAGATGTCATAGAGTGGTTTGTAACGTCATAGAGTGGGGTTGTGACGTCATAGAGTGGGGTTGTGACGTCATAGAGTGGGGTTGTGACGTCATAGAGGGAGGGTATTGATGTCATAGAGTGGGGTTGTGACATCATAGAGTGGGGTTGTGATGTCATGGAGTGGGTTTGTGAGATCATAGACGGGGTTGTGACGTCATAGAGGGGGTTGTGATATTATAGAGTGGGGTTGTTATGTCATAGAGGGGGTTATGACGTCATAGAGTGGGGTTGTGAGATCATAAACGGGGTTCTGATGTCACAGAATCGGGTTCTGATGTCACAGAGTCGGGTTGTGATGTCTTAGAGTGGGGATGTGACGTCAAAGAGGCGGTTGTGACGTCATCGGGGATTGTGATGTCATAGACTGGGGTTGTTATGTCATATGTTTCTATGAAGCTGGGTCTAATGGATTTCTAGAGGAAATTTTCTAGAGGAAATCTAGAGGTTTTTTGGCTGTTTAGACTTTACCTGGGCTGATAAACCGCGTGAAATCCATGGCCAAAAAATCTTACTTTTCTGCCTTTTTGAGCCATTTCAAGTTATTTTGTCCCTGGTTTGCAGGCCGTCTGCCACCAGAAGAAGAGGCCACGTGCGACCCCCAAAGACAAGCCCACGCCGGGGCGTCACCACCCGCAGCCCCACAGCGCCTGCGGCTCCTCCAGGGATGCCGGGACCTCCCTGTGCTGGGACTTGCCCTGAGGTGAGCGCGGAAGGTCAGCCCTCCCTTTTTCTTCCCCAAATGCCTCCTTTGGGTTCAGAAAAGCACCCTGGGGGGGTGGGGGGTGGGGGGCAGAAGGGAAGGGCAGCTGGAGGATTGCCCTTGCCCAGGTGCCTCTTGGTGGTTTTATTTGACTTTCAGCCCCCAACATTCTGTCTTTTTGGAGTCCGGGAGACCTTCCCCGGAGCCGTGAGGTTCAGAGCGGCCCCTCCTTGTGCAAAAGCCTCAGGTTTCCCCTTTTTGCCCAGGACAAACTCAAGTTCCATTGAGTTTTGTGGCCCGAGGCTTGCCCACTCCAGTCCCTCACAGCCAGCAAAATGCCTCCAGTTTTAATTTGACCTCATTTGAAGTGATCGCCCAATTAATTCTCCTAATTTAACCCCCCCAAAATCCATCCTCTTTAACCACCAGCATCCAGACCGGTGTCGTTTCTATGAAGCTGGGTCTAATGGATTTCTAGAGGAAGGACTTAAAAAATCCCTTTTTCCTTTGTTCTGCTCCCTTGTCCCTAAGGGCAGTTTCCCACGGGGTCCTATTTCCTAACTCCTTGAAGAGCTGGAAGTTTGCTTTCTTAAAATGTGGCGTCCTAACTGTGCTTCTCGTGGGCTTCCAACTTGTGAAGAGAGTGAACTGCACTAGAGCATGATGACTGCAGCCCATGGACTAGGGGATTGGGGGATGGAAAGGGCCCCCGGGGTTTCGCTTTGCTCCTTTTGCTTCTAGAAAACCCCCAAATGGCTCAATCCCCACCTTCTGGCCCAGGGCAGCCGCAGGGGTGAAGTGGTAGCCGGAGGGTCCATCTCCAGAGCCATGATTTCCCTGAGAAGGGGGAAATTTTGTGGGGGATGGAGTGGTGTGTGAGGAGGAGGAGGAGGGCAAGGAAGGCTAAAGGAGGGTCTTGGCGGAAAGATTTTTATCCCCAGCGTGGTTTTGTCAGATTTTTTGGGCAGAACCTCCAGGATTTTGGGGTTCTTTTGATGGAGGATGAGGCAAAAATCCACGTTGAGCCGTGGGAATGAGGGCGACCCCTGGGAAAACGGGAGGAGGGAAGTGGGGGTGGGGGTGGGTGTCGCTCGGCCCCTTCTCCACAGCGTGTTTTTGGGTGGAGGGTCCCCCATATTGTCCAGAAACCCCCCCAAAGGCCCAGTGCTGTCCCAGTAAAGCACTGGTTTTGCTGACGTCACAGGCCGTTGCCGGCCTCCCGCGTTCCACACAACATTCCGAGGCGGCGGTCGCTCGCTGGCCGTGGCTGTGGCAGCTTCCTACCGCTGTGGAGAGTGACATTCAGCAGTTGGATTGTTTTTTTGGGGAAACCCCCAAATTGTCCTGCCCGATGGGGCCCAAAAAGCCTCCAGTGGCCGAAGGGTAACGCTGGGGGTGGGAAGGGGCGGTGGAAGTTGGTGGCGGAAGGCTGAGTGATGTTTTGCTGGGAAATAGGGACCGGTTTTGCCCCACCTCACCACGTTTTCCCTCTTTTTTAGCGTTTGTTGCGCCGTATCCATTCCTGACGTGCCTTCCTCGCCCTCCTCTTCCTCCCCCTTTCAGCCGCATCAATGTCGGGGAGCAGTTGCAGGCGGAGGTGCCTGCCCTGCGGGACAGATCCCTCTTGGAAGAGGAGGACGAAGGAGCCTCCCTGGTTTGGAAGCCCTGGGGTGACGTGGAAAGCAAGCCCGAGCCGCAGGAGAAAGGTTTCTCTTCAGGCTTTTCTTGTGGGAAAGGGGCAAATTCCACCTTTTCAGAGTTACTTGATAGGGCGTTTGGGTTCTCTCCCGTCTTGTCTTGGCCCCGTAGCGTTGGAGGGAAGGAGATGGCTCGTTTTTGGGAGGAAAGTGGCTAGATAAGAGCCGACGGTGCTCTCGGGAGCATCTTCCGTGAGAAAGGGGGGGTTTTGTCGGTCCCAGCTCATCTGCAGCCAGGGAGGAGTTTCTCTCTGGAGATCCCGCTCCCAAAGCTCTTGAAAGAGCCTTTTTTTTGTCCATCAGAAGACTTTTGGCCTCATCCAGAAGGGTTAAAGCCGTTGGAGCGGGGCGGAGCTGGTTAGCGGGGAGGCTTTTAACCCAGAAAGCCCTATTTTCAATCCCCCGTTGGAATCCTGTCCTTAGGACCCTTCTTCCTGCTCAAAACCCAGCGGGAGAAGACATCATTGCCCTCCTTTGTAATGACAAGGGAGTCTTTAATATCCCTGGATTTCTCCCCATAGATCCAGAGGCAAACCGTGGCCCAGTGTGTTGACTCTTGTTACTTCTGGAGGAAGACAGTGCGATTTGGGTGCACCTGACCTCGCCTGCTGGAGAAAAGGGTCAAGAGAGTCCGGGATGAGGTGGAAAAAGCCAAAGGCGAGGTAAAAAAGCTGCTGGGGGGGTTTGTTTCCTGGACGAATCCATCTGCTCAAACGTTCCTTGCCAGGAAAGAGGGATTTGCTTCACGGAAAGAGATATTATTTTAATTTTTGGTGGGCGGGGGAAGGGGGTGGCTGTGTGGCTTCAGTGCGTGGGAATTGCACCTTTTCAGCCCCTTTGATAGATTTTGTGGAGGAAAGTGCTTTTCCGCTTGGGACAGTGGAAATAATAGAGTTTTTCTTGCACCCCGTTGTGGCTTTGCACCCCGTTTTCCCATTGGTTTTTTGGCTGTTTAGACTTTACCTGGGCTGATAAACCGCGTGAAATCCACGGCCAAAAAATCTTATTTTTCTGCCTTTTTGAGCCATTTCAAGTTATTTTGTCCCTGGTTTGCAGGCCGTCTGCCACCAGAAGAAGAGGCCACGTGCGACCCCCAAAGACAAGCCCACGCCGGGGCGTCACCACCCGCAGCCCCACAGCGCCTGCGGCTCCTCCGGGGATCCCGGGACCCCCCTGTGCTGGGACTTGCCCTGAGGTGAGCGCGGAAGGTCAGCCCTCCCTTTTTCTTCCCCAAATGCCTCCTTTGGGTTCAGAAAAGCACCCTGGGGGGGTGGGGGGTGGGGGGCAGAAGGGAAGGGCAGCTGGAGGATTGCCCTTGCCCAGGTGCCTCTTGGTGGTTTTATTTGACTTTCAGCCCCCAACATTCTGTCTTTTTGGAGTCCGGGAGACCTTCCCCGGAGCCGTGAGGTTCAGAGCGGCCCCTCCTTGTGCAAAAGCCTCCGGTTTCCCCTTTTTGCCCAGGACAAACTCAAGTTCCATTGAGTTTTGTGGCCCGAGGCTTGCCCACTCCAGTCCCTCACAGCCAGCAAAATGCCTCCAGTTTTAATTTGACCTCATTTGAAGTGATCGCCCAATTAATTCTCCTAATTTAACCCCCCCAAAATCCATCCTCTTTAACCAGCAGCATCCAGACCGGTGTCGTTTCTATGAAGCTGGGTCTAATGGATTTCTAGAGGAAGGACTTAAAAATCCCTTTTTCCTTTGTTCTGCTGCCTTGTCCCTAAGGGCAGTTTCCCACGGGGTCCTATTTCCTAACTCCTTGAAGAGCTGGAAGTTTGCTTTCTTAAAATGTGGCGTCCTAACTGTGCTTCTCGTGGGCTTCCAACTTGTGAAGAGAGTGAACTGCACTAGAGCATGATGACTGCAGCCCATGGACTAGGGGACTGCGGGATGGAAAGGGCCCCCGGGGTTTCGCTTTGCTCCTTTTGCTTCTAGAAAAGCCCCAAATGGCTCAATGCCCGCCTTCTGGCCCGGGGCAGCCGCAGGGGTGAAGTGGTAGCCGGAGGGTCCATCTCCAGAGCCATGATTTCCCTGAGAAGGGGGAAATTTTGTGGGGGATGGAGTGGTGTGTGAGGAGGAGGAGGAGGGCAAGGAAGGCTAAAGGAGGGTCTTGGCGGAAAGATTTTTATCCCCAGCGTGGTTTTGTCAGATTTTTTGGGCAGAACCTCCAGGATTTTGGGGTTCTTTTGATGGAGGAGGAGGCAAAAATCCACGTTGAGCCGTGGGAATGAGGGCGACCCCTGGGAAAACGGGAGGAGGGAACTGGGGGTGGGTGTCGCTCGGCCCCTTCTCCACAGCGTGTTTTTGGGTGGAGGGTCCCCCATATGGGCCAGAAACCCCCCCAAAGGCCCAGTGCTGTCCCAGTAAAGCACTGGTTTTGCTGACGTCCCAGGCCGTTGCCGGCCTCCCGCGTTCCACACAACATTCCGAGGCGGCGGTCGCTCGCTGGCCGTGGCTGTGGCAGCTTCCTACCGCTGTGGAGAGTGACATTCAGCAGTTGGATTGTTTTTTTGGGGAAACCCCCAAATTGTCCTGCCCGATGGGGCCCAAAAAGCCTCCAGTGGCCGAAGGGTAACGCTGGGGGTGGGAAGGGGCGTTGGAAGTTGGTGGCGGAAGGCTGAGTGATGTTTTGCTGGGCAATAGGGACCGGTTTTGCCCCACCTCACCACGTTTTCCCTCTTTTGAAGCGTTTGTTGCGCCGTATCCATTCCCGACGTGCCTTCCTCCCCCTCCTCTCCCTCCCCCTTTCAGCCGCATCAGTGTCGGGGAGCAGTTCCAGGCGGAGCTGCCTGCCCTGCGGGACAGATCCCTCCTTGAAGAGGAGGACGAAGGAGCCTCCCTGGTTTGGAAGCCCTGGGGTGACGTGGAAAGCAAGCCCGAGCCGCAGGAGAAAGGTTTCTCTTCAGGCTTTTCTTGTGGGAAAGGGGCAAATTCCCCCTTTTCAGAGTTACTTGATAGGGCGTTTGGGTTCTCTCCCGTCTTGTCTTGGCCCCGTAGCGTTGGAGGGAAGGAGATGGCTCGTTTTTGGGAGGAAAGTGGCTAGATAAGAGCCGATGGTGCTCTGGGGAGCATCTTCCATGAGAAAGGGGGGGTTTTGGCGGTCCCAGCTCATCTGCAGCCAGGGAGGAGTTTCTCTCTGGAGATCCCGCTCCCAAAGCTCTTGAAAGAGCCTGTTTTTTTGTCCATCAGAAGACTTTTGGCCTCATCCAGAAGGAGGTAAAGCCGTTGGAGCGGGGCGGAGCTGGTTAGCGGGGAGGCTTTTAACCCAGTGACGCGCGGAAACAAACCTTACAACTCGCAGAGAGTTATAAAGCAGGTCTGTTTATTGCGGCGCCGGGTGCAAGGGGGATTTCTTCTCCAAACTTGCACACCGGTTTGTGAAACAATCGTCTGTTTATGGTGAAAAGCATACATATTCATTAAGGTGGGCTGGGTTATTCTAATTAATTCTAAGAAAAGGCGTTACTATTCTAATTATTTCTAAGAACTCATTATCATAAATCTCCTCCCCTTGCCGCATGCGCACTGCCGCCTGGTGGTCGTGGGCCGGGGTCTTCTGGAGGAAGGCTCGCAGTCTTCTTCACCGGGTACCTTCACCTTTGTCCCAGAAAGCTTGGGTTGGCCGGATCCCAAACCGCAAAACTAGTCCCGACCAGATGGACACCTTTCCCAGACAGTTGGGTCCCTCCTTAGCATGCAGGCTGCTCCCGCTATCTTATACACAAGGCCATTTCTTTATCTTGGAATGCTGGGCTCCGAGCTTTGTTCTTTCCCAGGCTGTACTAAATTCACACTAACAACCTTTAACCATTCGTTTTCTGAATCAAGTCCCCCCTTTTCTTTCACCTTTGTAAATTCTTTTACAATTGCCTATAACACACTCTCCCTCTCCATCTGATTTCTAAAATACTTCCCTGATTCCACCCGTTCACGGAGCTGATGCTTCTTCCATTGAATGTATTCGTCTTTGGCCCCCCTGGTACAACACATAAGACATCTAATTAATGCACACACTAAAGTTCCTAACATAAGTATTGCTACTAGAAGGAGAAACAGTCGCTTAAGCCAAGCCAAGTTAGGTAACCACGAGGTTAACTTTTCCCAAAGGTCGGAAAACCCGAATGTGGTGTCATCTTGCGCAGTCAGATGCAAAATCTGTGTTTTAGCTATGAGATTTTGTAAGTCTTTCTCTATTCTTCCGTTTTGGTTTACATATGAGCAACAGCTTTGATTAATCACTGCACATAAGCCTCCCTCTTTCCAAGTTAATAAGTCTAATGCCATTCTGTTTTGTCCCACCACATTTGCTAATGACTGGACTTCTTGTTGAAGTGCCCGTATAGCATCGATTGTAGATTTCTCAAGCACTTCTATAGTGGCCGATATGTTTACAATTGCTTTCTCCAATTCACTGACGCCCAGGAACGGTATAAGCCACCTTACAAAGCTATGGGATCTTGTTCCCCTCGTCACTAGAGGGTTTTCTACTCCCCGAATTCTCCTCCAAGGTGTTCTCAACATACCTGAGGGGATTTCAGACTGATTAAACACCGTATCCTGGCTAGTTAGATAGCCTATCGTGCAAGTTCCCTTCCATCCTGCGGGCAGCTGTTTTCTGCTATATCCATCTCCACACAACCACCAATACCCTTGAGGTAACTTACAGGGTCCAATAGTTGCTGTCAAATTCGCACCTAAAAACTTTCCTGCCTGATACCATCCATACTCCCACGAATATCCTTCTCCTTCAGAAACACCACTACTTTTATATGCAACTAGTTGGGTTTTGTCGCAATAGTCAATATACGTTGCCTTTATCCCTGTTAGATCCCAATTCCCCACATCAACAGTTGTCTTATTAATCCAGAACTTGCTCCATCCCCAGGCTATTGTCTTATTCACCGGCCCCCTGTGTCTATATTCCCCGTGTTCCCAGGTACAATTGTTACTGCTAATTAATACCACAAGCTCTTCTTTCAATAGTTGTAAATCAAATCTGGGTCCTAAGGGGTAGACATTATCATCGTATTCACAATATCCATTCGACTCATTTCCCCCTTTTGCCCAAAATTTGGGCCAGGTTCCGTTGGCATAGTTCCAATTGCTTGCTGCCACCCCATATAGAGGTAATTTCATTTCTCCTTTAGGTAAGGTGGTACATACCCAACAATCTGACAGATTAGTAGCTTTTACCAGTGTTTCCAGACTTCGTGTATATGTATTCGTATCCCATGTCCCTCCCCCCGAAATACAAAGTCCCGGCATGTTGACGACTATCAATGTTACTAATGTCCATCTTTTCGTTGGAGGCGAGGCTTCAGGGGTCCGGTCTGCGTTGATGTCCATGGGGTTCTGGAGCTCTCTTGACACGAGTCCAATGGATCCAAGCGGCTTGTTCCTTAATCTTTATGGCCGTGTGAGTGGTCAGCAGTACCTGGAAGGGACCTTCCCACTTTGGCCTCAGTGGTGAATCTGTAAAAGACTTAACATATACATAATAACCACCATGGTTGAGCCGGGACCTGCTGGTCAAACTAAGGGGTAAGATGGGGCTACACAGGATATGGAAGAAGGGACAGGCAACCTGGGAAGAGTATAGGGATGTTGCCTGGCTGTGTAGGAATAAGGTCAGGGAGGCCAAGGCACAGCTAGAATTGAACTTGCCAAGGGACATAAAGAAAAACAAGAAAGGCTTCTACAAGTACATTAACCAGAAAAGGAAGGTTTGTCGCGACGGAGGGAAGACAGGGCCACTCAATATGAGTGATCAGCAAGCTTCGTTTATTGATTCACACAGTGGCCTTTTATGTTCTAACATAATTAGCTCATACATATTACAAAAGTTAAGCTCATGATTGGTTAGTTCTTAGAAAGATCAACTCCACCCTTGGTTCCTTCTTTACAGTTACTTTCATCCTCTTTTCCCATGCCTGAGCAGCTGCAACCTCCCTGTTATCATACAACAATTATAGTCAAGGACAAGGTGTCCTTACCAGCCCAGTAGTTACGGGGGCTGAATCCGATGTTTCTCAAGCTTTTGCTCGGCCAGCAGGATCATGTCTACGTGACCCTTCTCAGCTAGCCATTCTCCCACAATTCCCCCGTTTTTATTTTGAATGACATAGGCTTGGTTAAACATCCGTAACACAAGGGTTTTCATACAAGACAACACACAACTCACACAAAGCAATGCTATTAGTACAATGATTAAGACTAGCAATCCCGTCTGTAAAAGGTTTCTCAGCCATCCGGACAGACCCAACCAGTCTCCAAGAGCACCCAGGCCAAAGAATCCTGAATCTTGTTGTATCTTTTGAGTATGTGTCATTAGGTATTGAATTTCTTTATGGATAGATCTTGAGTGATCCTCTAGGTCCATACAACACATTCCATCGAAATCCTCACAGCCATGTCCGTGGGCTAGCAAAAGGAAATCTATCGCGGCTCTATTCTGTAATACCGCGTGTTGCACTGTGGATAGATCATCTGCACGTTCGGACAGGACTCTGCTTGTTGCGTTGGCTTGCTTTGCCACCCAACATGCTATACTATTCAAATTTCTATGTGCTCGTGCTGCGGCAATACCTGGCGTAAAAAGGGATGCGAAGATAACTTCCCATTTGTTCCAGAGGCTAATTTGGTCGGAACAATCGCTAGTCAGGCTGTGGGAAGTGTCTCTTGTAAATCGATATCGGTGAATGCTGTTAGGGTGCATTAGTGGTGCAGCTAGACTAAGTTGGCCTATAGTACATGGTCCTCCCTGAGGGTTTGAAGGGATTCCTGACCATGCTCGGTTGCCGCATATTAAAAAGAATCCTTTTGGAAGGTGCCTGGGCAGTACAGTGCCAGGAGCTGGAGAACTCTCACTACGGGCCATTCTTTGACAGCAGGTTTTCCTCCAACTAGTATGGTTTTCTATTGGAGAGAGGATTGTAGGGGCCGTCTCCCTGACCATGCGTCCCTCCTTTTGCTCCCCGGTCCAACTCTCAGTGCCAATATATATGCAATAACTGGCGTTGAGGGAGTCCGCTAGATCAATCTCCTGTGGTTCGGGACCTACAGGGAGCTTATCATCCCAAATGTCATACTTTTCAAACATTTCCGCAATGTCATTCCACATGAATTGGACTTTACTTGTCACCCTATACTGTTGTCTCAATTCTGAGAGGGATTCATAAAATACCTTAAAGGTGACACTGGCCAAGGGCACCCCTATAAGGCACGTAGTAAATGGGGAGCGGGGTGTTGCTAGGCTTGCACAAAAGCTGGTCGTGTTGAGTGACCGAGCTAAAGTTATCCACACATTTTCTCGTGGGTCAAACATCTCGCTATATGGGATGGCTCTTATGCTTACAACTAAGGCAACTACTATAAAGCTTTCTATACCTAAAGTAACCATTTTCTCTGTTTCAACTTCTAAGCAAATAGCATGCACATAATACCTAGGGGTTACAGACCCCACAGACTGTACAATTAATTTCTGTCTTTGCGACCTCGTGGTTCACACTCAGGCGCAGCGGTCTCAGTCCGTTGGTTTATGGTGATTAGTCGGGTCACCTTCAGCGGCGACTTCAGGGTGGTCGATGGCGGGCCTTACCCAACGGCTGGGAACCCAGATGGTACCTGTATCGGTAGAAACACAGATATAGCCGCGTCCCACATAAACCACTTTTGCGGGACCTGTCCATTGACCTGTTTTAGCATCTTTATATAGCACTCTCATGTGCGGTGACTGGGGGGCTTCTGACTTCACGTAATGCCTCGCGATTGGCGGATCATTGCTATCTCCAAACACACATAAATGATTGAGCACAAAGAGAACCTTTTGTACCCTTTCCCTTACGTCTACAATGTCTTTAAATTTCTCCAGGTAACGCTTTACTGTCCCGTTGGCTCTTTCTACTATGGCCTGCCCAGTCGGGGAATGGGGAATGCCAGTAACGTGAGTGATGTTCCATAGCTGCATAAATTGCTTCAACGACCCACTGCTGTATGCTGGGCCATTATCAGTTTTGATCGTGCCTGGAACTCCCAGGGCGGCAAAACAACTCGTTAGATGTCGCCTTACATCGCGAACTTTTTCCCCCGGCTGTGGGGTAGCCCATATCATATGGCTGTATGTATCTACAGTTACATGCAAGTACTTCAATCGGCCAAGCGCAGAGACATGGGTAACATCCATTTGCCAAACCTCATTAGATTTCAATCCCCTAGGGTTAACTCCGCATCCGAGTCCTAATCCCGAATTGTGATGACTGCATATGGGGCAAGCTTTGACAATGGCTCGGGCTTCCTCTATGGAGAGTTTGTAAGTCCGAGCTAGCCCCTTCGCATTTTGGTGGAAGACAGAGTGAGCCTCTCGGGCTCGGCAGTGCGGTGCCAACGGAGGCTCTGTGGTGACCGTAACTAGGCGGTCGGCTCGAGCGTTGCCCTCTCCGAGGCCTTCTCCCCACTGGTGACTCCGGATGTGAATCACCGCGTACGGGTCATTTCTTTGCGTGATTGCGAGCTGCAAGCTGACTAGTAATTCTGTTAAGCGTCGATTCTTCAAGTCTCGCAGGCTCGCATCTTCAATGCGATTAACTATGCCTGCAACGTAGAGAGAGTCTGTGACTATATTTAGTGGGATATCTTTCCATCTGATGAATGCCCAGACCACTGCAAAAAGTTCCAGCGTTTGTAGAGAGTCCTGTGGCTGTGCCTGTAGGATTTGATGCTGCCATCCTTGCTCATCCTTCCGGGTTATGGCGGCAGTTCTGGAACGTCGGCCCGCATCGGTAAAGGCCGTGAGAGCCTGTGAGATAGGCTGGCTGGATCACTTTGGCTTAACTATCCAGCTCATGTTCTCCATCCACGATAGGATGGGCGATGGTAGCGGCTTAATTATTAACGCCGCTCCATCATAGAGTAGTGCTGCTTGCAATTCTTCGGAATTCTGCAAGTACCACTCTAAATCAGTCTGCTTCATTGGCACCCATATCGTGTTTGGAGGGGTACCCTCTATCTGTAGAATACGGCACCGGCCCTTCTTGACCAAGTCTGCCAGCGTGGCAATTTTTTCCTGTATTGTCCGCCGTGGTTGTAGTGGAGGGGCTATCCATTCCAATACGATAGTGGTGAACCCCTGCTTCTCCCCCGTTTTTTTTTTTTGCTGAGTTAAGGCTGCCATAAGGTACTGCTCACCACATAAAACAGTCAAGTCAATGGGCAGACCCTCAACACGCCGATGCGTGGAACGCGTAGTTACCATGGAAGCTATTTGTTGCAGCGTTTGTCTTTGTTGCTCAGTAAGCTGCACTGGCGTTGCAGGATCCGTTCCTCGCAGTAGGGGGCGCAGTTGATTCAGTAGTTCATTGGGGATGCCTGTAATAGGTCGAAGCCATTGTAGATCACCTAGCAGTCGCTGAGCATCGTGAAGAGTCCGAATGTCCAGGTGCAGTGATAATTTTTGAGGCTGAATTGTCGTATCAGTGATGCGCCACCCGAGATACTTCCAGGGGCTTGATTCTTGCACCTTTTCGGGTGCTATTACCAGGCCTCTCTGCTTGAGCTGCTCTGCTAGCTCCTGCTTTTGTTGTGGAGAAAAGGGTGTCGGTTGAGCCAGCAAAATATCGTCCATATAATGATAGATTAGAGTACGGGCCCAGTTTTGTCGCAGTGGCTGCAGGGCGGCATCAATGTAGATTTGGCACAATGTGGGCGAATTTCGCATTCCTTGCGGAAGGACTGTCCATTCAAAGCGTTGGTCCGGCCCCTCCCGATTAATCGCGGGAAGGGTAAAAGCAAATCTTTGTCTATCATCTTCATGCAAAGCAATAGTGAAAAAACAGTCTTTTAGATCCACAATAAGCAGGTGCCAGCCTTCCGGTATCATAGCTGGGTTGGGCAAACCAGGCTGTAATGCTCCCATGTCATACATTTGTTTATTTACAGCTCTCAAATCATGGAGCAGTCGATATTTCCCTGATTTCTTCTTAATAACAAAAATGGGAGTATTCCAAGGGCTTGTCGATAGCCTTAGGTGCCCTTGTTCGAATTGTTCTCGGACGAGTGTGTGTGCCTGTTCTAGACTTTCCCGTTTTAGTGGCCATTGCTCTACCCACACTGGTTCTGTTGTTCTCCAGCGAAGCGGGATCGGGAAAGTCCAAGCAATGGCCGCTCCTAAAAAGGGGGGTCCGAAGTAAGGACCATTCCCATTTGTGCAAGGATGTCACGCCCTATCAATGCATGTACCCCCTCAGGCAATGGGACAATAGAAACAGTACAATTCACTACCTTGTCCCCTATGGTCCATCGTAGAAGGGGTGATTTGCGAGCAAGGGTCAATCCTCCTACTCCCGCGACCGTGGCGCTGCTCGCGTAGGTCGGCCATTGAGCCGGCCACTTATGCGTGCTGATTATGGAAATGTCAGCGCCAGTGTCTAGAAGAGCAACAAGTGATATAGTTAGGTTGGCGTATTGCACAGCAACCGGGCGTTGTGGCCTTTGGCGCAAGCCGACAGTTAGTAGGGCCATTTGTCCTGTAGATCCAAAGGCTCCTTGCCCTCGTGGCTGCTCTTGCAGCGGTGGAAGGGCTCCCGCAAGATGTGGTAGGGGAATTAATTGCGCCACCTTGGTGCCTTTAGCGATGAAGAGCGGTGGGAATAACGTGTGGGCCATGATCTGGATCTCACCGTGGTAATCTTTATCAATCAGTCCCACCAACACATTAAGTCCCAGCATGGTGGCCGATGAACGGCCTATAAGTAGTGCTCCGACAGCTTGTCCATTGATACAGATTGGTCCTTGAGTGCTAGTAGCAATCCGGACAGGCTTTGAGTCCAACAGGGTACAATCTACTGCTGTTGCCAGGTCCAAGCCGAGGCTTCCGCTTGTGGCTGGTCTGAGCTGAAGGGATTGAGTGCTGCCGGATATGCAGCCGCTTTTTGTGTCGGCGCGGGGCGGCTTTTCCCGCTGAACCGTCCGTTTCCCGGTTTAGAAGCGCGACATGCAGTCTCATTGTGGTTGTCCGACCGGCAGTTTCTGCACCATACTGAGCCGGCATCGCAGTTCCGTCTGATGTGTCCAGCAGCGCCGCAACGGTAGCATCGTGGGCGAGATGATTCACTAGCATTTAATCGTTGAACGGAGGCTTGCAAAGGAGCAAGGGCTGCAAGAACTTGACTCTGCGTAGCCTGCGCGTGTTCCTTTAAACTATTCCCTAGTTCCTTTACTGCCTCAACTAACATTGCCTGTGGCCCTACCGGTACCTGAGCCATCCTTTCTAGTCCTTCCTCGATAGTCCATGTCCCTGGCAATGTAGCCAAGATGTTGCGTGTGGCCGGATTACTATTTTGTATAGCACACTGCTTTAGTATAGTGCCTCTGAGATAATCGGGCACCCCGGCTGCCTGTATGGCGTCTGCTACTCGATCTATAAATAGGCCAAATGGTTCCTCTCTTCCTTGCTTAATACCCATATATGAAGGCACACCTCCATGTTCCTTAAGACGATCAAAAGCCTGTCTTGCCAATGTCATTGATTCTTTTACTTTATCCGGTCCCATAAGTGCCTGTGCTTCTGGCCGCAGATACGGTCCCACCCCCAATAGCTCATCAAGGGTGACTCCATGTAACGGATCTCCCGGTTGCTTTACTGTGGCAACTGATTGCTGACAAGCAGCCTGCCAATGCGCATTAAACAACAGCTGCTGGTGTTGTGTCAAAATCAGCTTCATAATACTACGTACATCCCCCGGGAGTAATATATTGGTGCCCCAGATAAAGTCTAGCATTTGCCTTGTGGGCTCTCCTTTGATCCCTGAGTCACTCACCGTGGATCGCAACTGAGTTAATAACTTCCAATCTAGGTTCTGAATTGTGGCAGTTATTCGCCCTTGGTCATCTGGCTGGTAAGTTACTGGGAATGCCTCATGTACAATGCTCGAGGCAAATTCTCTATCTCCGGGGGCCATCGCCTCCTCTGCAATTTGCTGCCACATCCTCTGTCTTTCTGTGGTAATGCTCTGCCCCTCCGTGGAGGGATTATGACTCATTCTTTTCCCTGCATAACTTTCTTCTGACTCCTCTCCCTTTTCTGTTTCCATTGGGGGGGCCGATGGGTCCTCACTATCTCCAGGTGGCTCGGGAGGAGATGGAACAAAGACCGAGTGCTCCCACGCTCCCGCTACCCCTTGAGGGACGACTATAGTGCGAACCGAGGGAGGCAACGGGCAACCCGAGGGAAGGGTAGCTGGCTTTTGTTGCGAGGCAGTCGCACCCGTCCCAGTTGATCCCCCTAACCTTTCAGACGCAGCAGCTCTCTGCTCTGCTTTATGCATCACCAGAGCGTTCGTAACTGCACGCCAAGGCTTCATCAGTTTCTTGGCTAACTTCTCATCACTTATTACTTCATCAAAAAATTTATCCCCATATCTCCGCCACTCCTCTTCCTCAAAAACTGTATCGGGATTGGCAAAGAATCCTCTAGCTACCCCATCAGCTAATAACTCCGGTAATTCCTTTTTACAATGTAAACCTTCTATGCTCCGCTTTTCTAAAAAGCATTTGAGCAAATCATACGCCGCTTGTCTATTCATACCTTCGTCAGCGCGCTGTTGCAGCCTTTCAGACTTCGGCGGCGCGTAGCCGGCAGGACACTCTCTATAGGTGCTCCTGGGCGCGGGGACCTTTTCCTTTAATCCCTTTCGCCTCCTGCGCTGCTTACAGGACCAGCACTGAGACTCCGTTGACCGTGGCTTGCAGGTTCAGCCCTCTGTAGGGTCCCTGTTCGGGCGCCATTTGTCGCGACGGAGGGAAGACAGGGCCACTCAATATGAGTGATCAGCAAGCTTCGTTTATTGATTGACACAGTTGCCTTTTATGTCCTAACATAATTAGCTCATACATATTACAAAAGTTAAGCTCATGATTGGTTAGTTCTTAGAAAGATCAACTCCGCCCTTGGTTCCTTCTTTACAGTTACTTTCATCCTCTTTTCCCATGCCTGAGCAGCTGCAACCTCCCTGTTATCATACAACAATTATAGTCAAGGACAAGGTGTCCTTGCCAGCCAGCAATTACAGGGGCTGAATCCGATGTTTCTCAAGCTTTTGCTCGGCCAGCTGGATCATGTCTACGTGACCCTTCTCAGCTAGCCATTCTTCCACAGAGGGGGATGTGATGTCCTAGAGGGAGGGCTGTGATGTCACAGAGGGTGTTGTGTTGTCACAGGTTGGGGTTGTGAGGTTAGAGGTTTGGGGTGTGACGTCATAGAGGGGGGTTGTGATGTCATATAGGGAGGGTTATGACGTCACAGGTTGGGGTTGTTCCGTCACAGGTTTGGGTTGTGATGTCACAGGGTGTGGTTGTGATGTAGAGGGGTTGTGATGTCATAGTGGGATTGTGATGTCACAGAGTGGGGTTGTGATGTCATCGGGGGTTGTGAGGTCATGGGTGTTGTGACATCATAGGTTGGGGTTCTGATGTCATAGAGTTGGCTTGTGATGACATAAGCGGGGTTGTGACATCATAGTTTGGGGTTGTGATGTCATAGAGGGAGGGTTGTGATGTCACAGGTTGGGGTTGTGGCATCATAGAGTGGGGTGTGATGTCATAAAGGGGGTTGTGATGTCATAGGTTGGGGTTGTGATGTCATGGAGGGTTGTGATGTCACAGGTTGTGGTTGTGACATCATAGAGTGGGGTTGTGATGCCATAGAGGGGGTTGTGAGGTTAGAGGTTTGGGGTGTGACGTCATAGAGGGGGTTGTGATGTCATAGAGTGTGGTTGTGATGTCACAGAACCGCATTGTGATGTCATAGAGGGGGATTGTGATGTCATAGAGGTAGGGTTGTGAAGTCATAGAAGGGCATTGTGAAGTCACAGAGTGGGGTTGTGACGTCATAGAGTGGGATTGTGATGTCATAGAGTGAGGTTGTGACGTCATAGAGTGGGGTTGTGATGTCATAAAGGGGGTTGTGACGTCATAGTGGTGTTTGTGATGTCACAGAGTCCGGTTGTGATGTCGCGGAGGGTTGTGATGTCATAGAGGTAGGGTTGTGACATCATACAAGGGCGTTGTGATTTCACAGAGTGTGGTTGTGACGTCATAGTGGGGTTTGTGATGTCATAGAGTAGGGTTGTGATGTCATAGAGTCGGGTTGTGATATCATAGAGTAGGGTTGTGGTGTCATAGAGGTAGGGTTGTGACATCATAGACGGGACTGTGACGTCATAGAGTGCGGTTGTGACGTCATAGTGGGGTTTGTGATGTCACAGAGTGGTTTGTGATGTCATAGAGTGGGGTTGTGATGTCACAGAGTTGGGTTGTGACGTCATAGAGTCAGTTGTCACATCATAGTGGGGTTTGTGACGTCATAGTGGGGCGTTGTCATTTCACAGAGTGCGGTTGTGACGTCATAGTGGGGTTTGTGTTGTCACAGAGTGGTTTGTGATGTCATAGAGTGGGATTGTGATGTCATAGAGGGGGATTATTATGTCATAGAGGTAGGGTTGTGACATCATAGAAAGGCATTGTGATTTCAAAGAGTTGGGTTGTGATGTCACAGAGTTGGGTTGTGATGTCACAGAGTTGGGTTGTGATGTCATAGAGTGGGGTTGTGATGTCATAGAGGTAGGGTTGTGACATCATAGAGGGACGTTGTGATGTCACAGAGTGCTTTGTGATTTCATAGAGTGGGGTTCTAACATCGTAGAGGTGGTTGTGACGTCATAGAGGGAGGGTTGTGATGTCACAGAGGGGTTTGTGATGTCATAGAGTGGGGTTGTGACGTCATAGAGATAACGTTGTGACATCATAGAGTGTGGTTGTGACGTCATAGAGGGGGTTGTGACATCATCAGGGATTGTGATGTCATAGATGTGGTTATGATTTCATAGAGGGGGTTGTGACGTCCTAGAGTGCGGTTGTGAGTCATAGTGGGGTTTGTGATGTCACAGAGTCCGGTTGTGATGTCATAGGGGGAAGGTTGTGATGTCATAGAGGTAGGGTTGTGATGTCATAGAAGGGCGTTGTGATTTCACAGAGTGTGGTTGTGACGTCATAGTGGGGTTTGTGATGTCATAGAGGTAGGGTTGTGATGTCATAGAGTAGGATTGTGATGTCATAGAGTCGGGTTGTGATATCATAGAGTAGGGTTGTGGTGTCATAGAGGTAGGGTTGTGACATCATAGACGGGGCTGTGACGTCATAGAGTGCGGTTCTGACGTCATAGTGGGGTTTGTGACGTCATAGAGTGGGGTTGTGATGTCACAGAGTTGGGTTGTGGTGTCGTAGAGGTAGGGTTGTGACGTCATAGAGGGACGTTGTGATTTCACAGAGTTGGTTGTGACGTCATAGAGTCAGTTGTCACGTCATAGTGGGGTTTGTGACATCACAGAGGGGTTTCTGATGTCACAGAGTCAGGTTGTGACGTCATAGAGTGGGATTGTGATGTCATAGAGGGCTTATGATGTCATAGAGTGGGGTTGTGTTTTCATAGAGGTAGGGTTGAGACGTCATAGAAGGGCGTTGTGATTTCACAGAGTCGGGTTATGACGTCATAGAGTGTGGTTGTGACGTCATAGAGTGTGGTTGTGGTGTCATAGTGGGGTTTGTGATGTCACAGAGTGGTTTGTGATGTCATAGAGTGGGGTTGTGATGTCATAGAGGGGGTTGTGATGTCATCGGGGATTGTGATGCCATAGAGGTAGGGTTGTGATGTCATCGGGGATTGTGATGTCATAGAATTCTTGAGCAGAACATCCAGGATTTTGGGGTTCTTTTGATGGAGGAGGAGGCAAAAATCCACGTTGAGCCGTGGGAATGAGGGCGACCCCTGGGAAAAGGGGAGGAGGGAACTGGGGGTGGGGGTGGGTGTCGCTCGGCCCCTTCTCCACAGCGTGTTTTTGGGTGGAGGGTCCCCCATATGGGCCAGAAACCCCCCCAAAGGCCCAGTGCTGTCCCAGTAAAGCACTGGTTTTGCTGACGTCCCAGGCCGTTGCCGGCCTCCCGCGTTCCACACAACATTCCGAGGCGGCGGTCGCTCGCTGGCCGTGGCTGTGGCAGCTTCCTACCGCTGTGGAGAGTGACATTCAGCAGTTGGATTGTTTTTTTGGGGAAACCCCCAAATTGTCCTGCCCGATGGGGCCCAAAAAGCCTCCAGTGGCCGAAGGGTAACGCTGGGGGTGGGAAGGGGCGGTGGAAGTTGGTGGCGGAAGACTGAGTGATGTTTTGGTGGGAAATAGGGACCGGTTTTGCCCCAACTGACCACGTTTTCCCTCTTTTGAAGCGTTTGTTGCGCCGTATCCATTCCCGACGTGCCTTCCTCGCCCTCCTCTTCCTCCCCCTTTCAGCCGCATCAATGTCGGGGAGCAGTTGCAGGCGGAGCTGCCTGCCCTGCGGGACAGATCCCTCTTGGAAGAGGAGGACGAAGGAGCCTCCCTGGTTTGGAAGCCCTGGGGTGACATGGAAAGCAAGCCCGAGCCGCAGGAGAAAGGTTTCTCTTCAGGCTTTTCTTGTGGGAAAGGGGCAAATTCCCCCTTTTCAGAGTTACTTGATAGGGTGTTTGGGTTCTCCCCCTGTCTTGTCTTGGCCCCGTAGCGTTGGAGGGAAGGAGATGGCTCGTTTTTGGGAGGAAAGTGGCTAGATAAGAGCCGATGGTGCTCTCGGGAGCATCTTCCATGAGAAAGGGGGGGTTTTGGCGGTCCCAGCTCATCTGCAGCCAGGGAGGAGTTTCTCTCTGGAGATCCCGCTCCCAAAGCTCTTGAGCGAGCCTTTTTTTTGTCCATCAGAAGACTTTTGGCCTCATCCAGAAGGAGGTAAAGCCGTTGGAGCGGGGCGGAGCTGGTTAGCGGGGAGGCTTTTAACCCAGAAAGCCCTATTTTCAATCCCCCGTTGGAATCCTGTCCTTAGGACCCTTCTTCCTGCTAAAATCCCAGCGGGAGAAGACATCATTGCCCTCCTTTGTAATGACAAGGGAGTCTTTAATATCCCTGGATTTCTCCCCATAGATCCAGAGGCAAACCGTGGCCCAGTGTGTTGACTCTTGTTACTTCTGGAGGAAGACAGTGCGATTTGGGTGCACCTGACCTCGCCTGCTGGAGAAAAGGGTCAAGAGAGTCTGGGATGAGGTGGAAAAAGCCAAAGGCGAGGTAAAAAAGCTGCTGGGGGGGTTTGTTTCCTCAACGAATCCATCTGCTCAAACGTTCCTTGCCAGGAAACAGGGATTTGCTTCACGGAAATAGATATTATTTTAATTTTTGGTGGGCGGGGCAACGGGGTGGCTGTGTGGCTTCAGTGCGTGGGAATTGCACCTTTTCAGCCCCTTTGATAGATTTTGTGGAGGAAAGTGCTTTTCCGCTTGGGACAGTGGAAATAATACAGTTTTTCTTGCACCCCGTTGTGGCTTTGCACCCCGTTTTCCCATTGGTTTTTTGGCTGTTTAGACTTTACCTGGGCTGATAAACCGTGTGAAATCCGTGGCCAAAAAATCTTATTTTTCTGCCTTTTTGAGCCATTTCAAGTTATTTTGTCCCTGGTTTGCAGGCCGTCTGCCACCAGAAGAAGAGGCCACGTGCGACCCCCAAAGACAAGCCCACGCCGGGGCGTCACCACCCGCAGCCCCACAGCGCCTGCGGCTCCTCCGGGGATGCCGGGACCTCCCTGTGCTGGGACTTGCCCTGAGGTGAGTGCGGAAGGTCAGCCCTCCCTTTTTCTTCCCCAAATGCCTCCTTTGGGTTCAGAAAAGCACCCTGGGTGGGGGGCGGGGCGGGGGCAGAAGGGAAGGGCAGCTGGAGGATTGCCCTTGCCCAGGTGCCTCTTGGTGGTTTTATTTGACTTTCAACCCCCAACATTCTGTCTTTTTGGAGTCGGGGAGACCTTCCCCGGAGCCGTGAGGTTCAGAGCGGCCCCTCCTTGTGCAAAAGCCTCAGGTTTCCCCTTTTTGCCCAGGACAAACTCAAGTTCCATTGAGTTTTGTGGCCCGAGGCTTGCCCACTCCAGTCCCTCACAGCCAGCAAAATGCCTCCAGTTTTAATTTGACCTCATTTGAAGTGATCGCCCAATTAATTCTCCTACTTTAACCCCCACCGATCCATCTTCTTTAACCACCAGCATCCAGACCGGTGTTGTTTCTCTGAAGCTGGGTCTAATGGATTTCTAGAGGAAGGACTTACAAATCCCTTTTTCCTTTGTTCTGCTGCCTTGTCCCTAAGGGCAGTTTCCCACGGGGTCCTATTTCCTAACTCCTTGAAGAGCTGGAAGTTTGCTTTCTTAAAATGTGGCGTCCTAACTGTGCTTCTCGTGGGCTTCCAACTTGTGAAGAGAGTGAAGTGCACTAGAGCATGATGACTGCAGCCCATGGACTAGGGGATTGGGGGATGGAAAGGGCCCCCGGGGTTTCGCTTTGCTCGTTTCGCTTCTAGAAAAGCCCCAACTGGCTCAATCCCCGCCTTCTGGCCCGGGGCAGCCGCAGGGGTGAAGTGGTAGCCGGAGGGTCCATCTCCAGAGCCCTGATTTCCCTGAGAAGGGGGAAATTTTGTGGGGGATGGAGCGGTGTGTGAGGAGGAGGAGGAGGGCAAGGAAGGCTAAAGGAGGGTCTTGGCGGAAAGATTTTTATCCCCAGCGTGGTTTTGTCAGATTTTTTGGGCAGAACATCCAGGATTTTGGGGTTCTTTTGATGGAGGATGAGGCAAAAATCCACGTTGAGCCGTGGGAATGAGGGCGACCCCTGGGAAAACGGGAGGAGGGAACTGGGGGTGGGGGTGGGTGTCGCTCGGCCCCTTCTCCACAGCGTGTTTTTGGGTGGAGGGTCCCCCATATGGGCCAGAAACCCCCCCAAAGGCCCAGTGCTGTGCCAGTAAAGCACTGGTTTTGCTGACGTCCCAGGCCGTTGCCGGCCTCCCGCGTTCCACACAACATTCCGAGGCGGCGGTCGCTCGCTGGCCGTGGCTGTGGCAGCTTCCTACCGCTGTGGAGAGTGACATTCAGCAGTTGGATTGTTTTTTTGGGGAAACCCCCAAATTGTCCTGCCCGATGGGGCCCAAAAAGCCTCCAGTGGCCGAAGGGTAACGCTGGGGGTGGGAAGGGGCGGTGGAAGTTGGTGGCGGAAGACTGAGTGATGTTTTGCTGGGAAATGGGGACCGGTTTTGCCCCACCTCACCACGTTTTCCCTCTTTTTTAGCGTTTGTTGCGCCGTATCCATTCCCGACGTGCCTTCCTCCCCCTCCTCTTCCTCCCCCTTTCAGCCGCATCAATGTCGGGGAGCAGTTGCAGGCGGAGCTGCCTGCCCTGCGGGACAGATCCCTCTTGGAAGAGGAGGACGAAGGAGCCTCCCTGGTTTGGAAGCCCTGGGGTGACATGGAAAGCAAGCCCGAGCCGCAGGAGAAAGGTTTCTCTTCAGGCTTTTCTTGTGGGAAAGGGGCAAATTCCCCCTTTTCAGAGTTACTTGATAGGGCGTTTGGGTTCTCCCCCTGTCTTGTCTTGGCCCCGTAGCGTTGGAGGGAAGGAGATGGCTCGTTTTTGGGAGGAAAGTGGCTAGATAAGAGCCGATGGTGCTCTCGGGAGCATCTTCCATGAGAAAGGGGGGGTTTTGGCAGTCCCAGCTCATCTGCAGCCAGGGAGGAGTTTCTCTCTGGAGATCCCGCTCCCAAAGCTCTTGAAAGAGCCTTTTTTTTGTCCATCAGAAGACTTTTGGCCTCATCCAGAAGGAGGTAAAGCCGTTGGAGCGGGGCGGAGCTGGTTAGCGGGGAGGCTTTTAACCCAGAAAGCCCTATTTTCAATCCCCCGTTGGAATCCTGTCCTTAGGACCCTTCTTCCTGCTAAAATCCCAGCGGGACAAGACATCATTGCCCTCCTTTGTAATGACAAGGGAGTCTTTAATATCCCTGGATTTCTCCCCATAGATCCAGAGGCAAACCGTGGCCCAGTGTGTTGACTCTTGTTCCTTCTGGAGGAAGACAGTGCGATTTGGGTGCACCTGACCTCGCCTGCTGGAGAAAAGGGTCAAGAGAGTCCGGGATGAGGTGGAAAAAGCCAAAGGCGAGGTAAAAAAGCTGCTGGGGGGGTTTGTTTCCTGGACGAATCCATCTGCTCAAACGTTCCTTGCCAGGAAAGAGGGATTTGCTTCACGGAAAGAGATATTATTTTAATTTTTGGTGGGCGGGGGAAGGGGGTGGCTGTGTGGCTTCAGTGCGTGGGAATTGCACCTTTTCAGCCCCTTTGATAGATTTTGTGGAGGAAAGTGCTTTTCCGCTTGGGACAGTGGAAATAATACAGTTTTTCTTGCACCCCGTTGTGGCTTTGCACCCCGTTTTCCCATTGGTTTTTTGGCTGTTTAGACTTTACCTGGGCTGATAAACCGCGTGAAATCCATGGCCAAAAAATCTTATTTTTCTGCCTTTTTGAGCCATTTCAAGTTATTTTGTCCCTGGTTTGCAGGCCGTCTGCCACCAGAAGAAGAGGCCACGTGCGACCCCCAAAGACAAGCCCACGCCGGGGCGTCACCACCCGCAGCCCCACAGCGCCTGCGGCTCCTCCGGGGATGCCGGGACCTCCCTGTGCTGGGACTTGCCCTGAGGTGAGCGCGGAAGGTCAGCCCTCCCTTTTTCTTCCCCAAATGCCTCCTTTGGGTTCAGAAAAGCACCCTGGGTGGGGGGCGGGGCGGGGGCAGAAGGGAAGGGCAGCTGGAGGATTGCCCTTGCCCAGGTGCCTCTTGGTGGTTTTATTTGACTTTCAACCCCCAACGTTCTGTCTTTTTGGAGTCGGGGAGACTTTCCGCGGAGCCGTGAGGTTCAGAGCGGCCCCTCCTTGTGCAAAAGCCTCAGGTTTCCCCTTTTTGCCCAGGACAAACTCAAGTTCCATTGAGTTTTGTGGCCCGAGGCTTGCCCACTCCAGTCCCTCACAGCCAGCAAAATGCCTCCAGTTTTAATTTGACCTCATTTGAAGTGATCGCCCAATTAATTCTCCTAATTTAACCCCCACCGATCCATCCTCTTTAACCACCAGCATCCAGACCGGTGTCGTTTCTATGAAGCTGGGTCTAATGGATTTCTAGAGGAAGGACTTACAAATCCCTTTTTCCTTTGTTCTGCTCCCTTGTCCCTAAGGGCAGTTTCCCACGGGGTCCTATTTCCTAACTCCTTGAAGAGCTGGAAGTTTGCTTTCTTAAAATGTGGTGTCCTAACTGTGCTTCTCGTGGGCTTCCAACTTGTGAAGAGAGTGAAGTGCACTAGAGCATGATGACTGCAGCCCATGGACTAGGGGATTGGGGGATGGAAAGGGCCCTCGGGGTTTCGCTTTGCTCCTTTTGCTTCTAGAAAAGCCCCAACTGGCTCAATCCCCGCCTTCTGGCCCGGGGCAGCCGCAGGGGTGAAGTGGTAGCCGGAGGGTCCATCTCCAGAGCCCTGATTTCCCTGAGAAGGGGGAAATTTTGTGGGGGATGGAGCGGTGTGTGAGGAGGAGGAGGAGGGCAAGGAAGGCTAAAGGAGGGTGTTGGCGGAAAGATTTTTATCCCCAGCGTGGTTTTGTCAGATTTTTTGGGCAGAACCTCCAGGATTTTGGGGTTCTTTTGATGGAGGATGAGGCAAAAATCCACGTTGAGCCGTGGGAATGAGGGCGACCCCTGGGAAAAGGGGAGGAGGGAAGTGGGGGTGGGGGTGGGTGTCGCTTGGCCCCTTCTCCACAGCGTGTTTTTGGGTGGAGGGTCCCCCATATGGGCCAGAAACCCCCCCAAAGGCCCAGTGCTGTCCCAGTAAAGCACTGGTTTTGCTGACGTCACAGGCCGTTGCCGGCCTCCCGCGTTCCACACAACATTCCGAGGCGGCGGTCGCTCGCTGGCCGTGGCTGTGGCAGCTTCCTACCGCTGTGGAGAGTGACATTCAGCAGTTGGATTGTTTTTTTGGGGAAAAGGAGGTAAAGCCGTTGGAGCAGGGCGGAGCTGGTTAGCGGGGAGGCTTTTAACCCAGTGACGCGCGGAAACAAACCTTACAACTCGCAGAGAGTTATAAAGCAGGTATGTTTATTGCGGCGCCGGGTGCAAGGGGGATTTCTCCTCCAAACTTGCACACCGGTTTGTGAAACAAGCGTCTATTTATGGTGAAAAGCGTACATATTCATTAAGGTGGGCTGGGTTATTATAATTAATTCTAAGAAAAGGCGTTACTATTGTAATTATTTCTAAGAACTCATTATCATAAGTCTCCTCCCCTTGCCGCATGCGCACTGCCGCCTGGTGGTCGTGGGCCAGGGTCTTCTGGAGGAAGGCTCGCAGTCTTCTTCACCGGGTACCTTCACCTTTGTCCCAGAAAGCTTGGGTTGGCCGGATCCCAAACCGCAGAACTAGTCCCGACCAGATGGACACCTTTCCCAGACAGTTGGGTCCCTCCTTAGCATGCAGGCTGCTCCCGCTATCTTATACACAAGGTCATTTCTTTATCTTGGAATGCTGGGCTCCGAGCTTTGTTCTTTCCCAGGCTGTACTAAATTCACATTAACAACCTTTAACCATTCATTTTCTGAATCAAGTCCCCCCTTTTCTTTCACCTTTGTAAATTCTTTTACAATTGCCTATAACACACTCTCCCTCTCCATCTGATTTCTAAAATACTTCCCTGATTCCACCCGTTCACGGAGCTGATGCTTCTTCCATTGAATGTATTCGTCTTTGGCCCCCCTGGTACAACACATAAGACATCTAATTAATGCACACACTAAAGTTCCTAACATAAGTATTGCTACTAGAAGGAGAAACAGTCGCTTAAGCCAAGCCAAGTTAGGTAACCACGAGGTTAACTTTTCCCAAAGGTCGGAAAACCCGAATGTGGTGTCATCTTGCGCAGTCAGATGCAAAATCTGAGTTTTAGCTATGAGATTTTGTAAGTCTTTCTCTATTCTTCCGTTTTGGTTTACATATGAGCAACAGCTTTGATTAATCACTGCACATAAGCCTCCCTCTTTCCAAGTTAATAAGTCTAATGCCATTCTGTTTTGTCCCACCACATTTGCTAATGACTGGACTTCTTGTTGAAGTGCCTGTATAGCATCGATTGTAGATTTCTCAAGCACTTCTATAGTGGCCGATATGTTTACAATTGCTTTCTCCAATTCACTGACGCCCAGGAACGGTATAAGCCACCTTACAAAGCTATGGGATCTTGTTCCCCTCGTCACGAGAGGGTTTTCTACTCCCCGAATTCTCCTCCAAGGTGTTCTCAACATACCTGAGGGGATTTCAGACTGATTAAACACCGTATCCTGGCTAGTTAGATAGCCTATCGTGCAAGTTCCCTTCCATCCTGCGGGCAGCTGTTTTCTGCTATATCCATCTCCACACAACCACCAATACCCTTGAGGTAACTTACAGGGTCCCATAGTTGCTGTCAAATTCGCACCTAAAAACTTTCCTGCCTGATACCATCCATACTCCCACGAATATCCTTCTCCTTCAGAAACACCACTACTTTTATATGCAACTAGTTGGGTTTTGTCGCAATAGTCAATATACGTTGCCTTTATCCCTGTTAGATCCCAATTCCCCACATCAACAGTTGTCTTATTAATCCAGAACTTGCTCCATTCCCAGGCTATTGTCTTATTCACCGGCCCCCTGTGTCTATATTCCCCGTGTTCCCAGGTACAATTGTTACTGCTAATTAATACCACAAGCTCTTCTTTCAATAGTTGTAAATCAAATCTGGGTCCTAAGGGGTAGACATTATCATCGTATTCACAATATCCATTCGACTCATTTCCCCCTTTTGCCCAAAATTTGGGCCAGGTTCCGTTGGCATAGTTCCAATTGCTTGCTGCCACCCCATATAGAGGTAATTTCATTTCTCCTTTAGGTAAGGTGGTACATACCCAACAATCTGACAGATTAGTAGCTTTCACCAATGTTTCCAGACTTCGTGTATATGTATTCGTATCCCATGTCCCTCCCCCCGAAATACAAAGTCCCGGCATGTTGACGACTATCAAGGTTACTAATGTCCATCTTTTCGTTGGTGGCGAAGCTTCAGGGGTCCGGTCTGCGTTGATGTCCATTGGGGTTCTGGAGCTCTCTTGACGCGAGTCCAATGGATCCAAGCGGCTTGTTCCTTAATCTTTATGGCCGTGTGAGTGGTCAGCAGTACCTGGAAGGGACCTTCCCACTTTGGCCTCAGTGGTGAATCTGTAAAAGACTTAACATATACATAATAACCACCATGGTTGAGCCGGGACCTGCTGGTCAAACTAAGGGGTAAGATGGGGCTACACAGGATATGGAAGAAGGGACAGGCAACCTGGGAAGAGTATAGGGATGTTGCCCGGCTGTGTAGGAATAAGGTCAGGGAGGCCAAGGCACAGCTAGAATTGGACTTGGCAAGGGACATAAAGAAAAACAAGAAAGGCTTCTACAAGTACATTAACCAGAAAAGGAAGGTTTGTCGCGACGGAGGGAAGACAGGGCCACTCAATATGAGTGATCAGCAAGCTTCGTTTATTGATTCACACAGTGGCCTTTTATGTTCTAACATAATTAGCTCATACATATTACAAAAGTTAAGCTCATGATTGGTTAGTTCTTAGAAAGATCAACTCCACCCTTGGTTCCTTCTTTACAGTTACTTTCATCCTCTTTTCCCATGCCTGAGCAGCTGCAACCTCCCTGTTATCATACAACAATTATAGTCAAGGACAAGGTGTCCTTACCAGCCCAGTAGTTATGGGGGCTGAATCCGATGTTTCTCAAGCTTTTGCTCGGCCAGCAGGATCATGTCTACGTGACCCTTCTCAGCTAGCCATTCTCCCACAATTCCCCCGTTTTTATTTTGAATGACATAGGCTTGGTTACATCCGTAACACAAGGGTTTTCATACAAGACAACACACAACTCACACAAAGCAATGCTATTAGTACAATGATTAAGACTAGCAATCCCGTCTGTAAAAGGTTTCTCAGCCATCCGGACAGACCCAACCAGTCTCCAAGAGCACCCAGGCCAAAGAATCCTGAATCTTGTTGTATCTTTTGAGTATGTGTCATTAGGTATTGAATTTCTTTATGGATAGATCTTGAGTGATCCTCCAGATCCATACAACACATTCCATCGAAATCCTCACAGCCATGTCCGTGGGCTAGCAAAAGGAAATCTATCGCGGCTCTATTCTGTAATACCGCGTGTTGCACTGTGGATAGATCATCTGCACGTTCGGACAGGACTCTGCTTGTTGCGTTGGCTTGCTTTGCCACCCAACATGCTATACTATTCAAATTTCTATGTGCTCGTGCTGCGGCAATACCTGGCGTAAAAAGGGATGCGAAGATGACTTCCCATTTGTTCCAGAGGCTAATTTGGTCGGAACAATCGCTAGTCAGGCTGTGGGAAGTGTCTCTTGTAAATCGATATCGGTGAGTGCTGTTAGGGTGCATTAGTGGTGCAGCTAGACTAAGTTGGCCTATAGTACATGGTCCTCCCTGAGGGTTTGAAGGGATTCCTGACCATGCTCGGTTGCCGCAGATTAAAAAGAATCCTTTTGGAAGGCGCCTGGGCAGTACAGTGCCAGGAGCTGGAGAACTCTCACTACGGGCCATTCTTTGACACCAGGTTTTCCTCCAACTAGTATGGTTTTCTATTGGAGAGAGGATTGTAGGGGCCGTCTCCCTGACCATGCGTCCCTCCTTTTGCTCCCTGGTCCAACTCTCAGTGCCAATATATATGCAATAACTGGCGTTGAGGGAGTCCGCTAGATCAATCTCCTGTGGTTCGGGACCTACAGGGAGCTTATCATCCCAAATGTCATACTTTTCAAACATTTCCGCAATGTCATTCCACATGAATTGGACTTTACTTGTCACCCTATACTGTTGTCTCAATTCTGAGAGGGATTCATAAAATACCTTAAAGGTGACACTGGCCAAGGGCACCCCTATAAGGCACGTAGTAAATGGGGAGCGGGGTGTTGCTAGGCTTGCACAAAAGCTGGTCGTGTTGAGTGACCGAGCTAAAGTTATCCACACATTTTCTCGTGGGTCAAACATCTCGCTATATGGGATGGCTCTTATGCTTACAACTAAGGCAACTACTATAAAGCTTTCTATACCTAAAGTAACCATTTTCTCTGTTTCAACTTCTAAGCAAATAGCATGCACATAATACCTAGGGGTTACAGACCCCACAGACTGTACAATTAATTTCTGTCTTTGCGACCTCGTGGTTCACACTCAGGCGCAGCGGTCTCAGTCCGTTGGTTTATGGTGATTAGTCGGGTCACCTTCAGCGGCGACTTCAGGGTGGTCGATGGCGGGCCTTACCCAACGGCTGGGAACCCAGATGGTACCTGTATCGGTAGAAACACAGATATAGCCGCGTCCCACATAAACCACTTTTGCGGGACCTGTCCATTGACCTGTTTTAGCATCTTTATATAGCACTCTCATGTGCGGTGACTGGGGGGCTTCTGACTTCACGTAATGCCTCGCGATTGGCGGATCATTGCTATCTCCAAACACACATAAATGATTGAGCACAAAGAGAACCTTTTGTACCCTTTCCCTTACGTCTACAATGTCTTTAAATTTCTCCAGGTAACGCTTTACTGTCCCGTTGGCTCTTTCTACTATGGCCTGCCCAGTCGGGGAATGGGGAATGCCAGTAACGTGAGTGATGTTCCATAGCTGCATAAATTGCTTCAACGACCCACTGCTGTATGCTGGGCCATTATCAGTTTTGATCGTGCCTGGAACTCCCAGGGCGGCAAAACAACTCGTTAGATGTCGCCTTACATCGCGAACTTTTTCCCCCGGCTGTGGGGTAGCCCATATCATATGGCTGTATGTATCTACAGTTACATGCAAGTACTTCAATCGGCCAAGCGCAGAGACATGGGTAACATCCATTTGCCAAACCTCATTAGATTTCAATCCCCTAGGGTTAACTCCGCATCCGAGTCCTAATCCCGAATTGTGATGACTGCATATGGGGCAAGCTTTGACAATGGCTCGGGCTTCCTCTATGGAGAGTTTGTAAGTCCGAGCTAGCCCCTTCGCATTTTGGTGGAAGACAGAGTGAGCCTCTCGGGCTCGGCAGTGCGGTGCCAACGGAGGCTCTGTGGTGACCGTAACTAGGCGGTCGGCTCGAGCGTTGCCCTCTCCGAGGCCTTCTCCCCACTGGTGACTCCGGATGTGAATCACCGCGTACGGGTCATTTCTTTGCGTGATTGCGAGCTGCAAGCTGACTAGTAATTCTGTTAAGCGTCGATTCTTCAAGTCTCGCAGGCTCGCATCTTCAATGTGATTAACTATGCCTGCAACGTAGAGAGAGTCTGTGACTATATTTAGTGGGATATCTTTCCATCTGATGAATGCCCAGACCACTGCAAAAAGTTCCAGCGTTTGTAGAGAGTCCTGTGGCTGTGCCTGTCGGATTTGATGCTGCCATCCTTGCTCATCCTTCCAGGTTATGGCGGCAGTTCTGGAACGTCGGCCCGCATCGGTAAAGGCCGTGAGAGCCTGTGAGATAGGCTGGCTGGATCACTTTGGCTTAACTATCCAGCTCATGTTCTCCATCCACGATAGGATGGGCGATGGTAGCGGCTTAATTATTAACGCCGCTCCATCATAGAGTAGTGCTGCTTGCAATTCTTCGGAATTCTGCAAGTACCACTCTAAATCAGTCTGCTTCATTGGCACCCATATCGTGTTTGGAGGGGTACCCTCTATCTGTAGAATACGGCACCGGCCCTTCTTGACCAAGTCTGCCAGCGTGGCAATTTTTTCCTGTATTGTCCGCCGTGGTTGTAGTGGAGGGGCTATCCATTCCAATACGATAGTGGTGAACCCCTGCTTCTCCCCCGTTTTTTTTTTTTGCTGAGTTAAGGCTGCCATAAGGTACTGCTCACCACATAAAACAGTCAAGTCAATGGGCAGACCCTCAACACGCCGATGCGTGGAACGCGTAGTTACCATGGAAGCTATTTGTTGCAGCGTTTGTCTTTGTTGCTCAGTAAGCTGCACTGGCGTTGCAGGATCCGTTCCTCGCAGTAGGGGGCGCAGTTGATTCAGTAGTTCATTGGGGATGCCTGTAATAGGTCGAAGCCATTGTAGATCACCTAGCAGTCGCTGAGCATCATGAAGAGTCCGAATGTCCAGGTGCAGTGATAATTTTTGAGGCTGAATTGTCGTATCAGTGATGCGCCACCCGAGATACTTCCAGGGGCTTGATTCTTGCACCTTTTCGGGTGCTATTACCAGGCCTCTCTGCTTGAGCTGCTCTGCTAGCTCCTGCTTTTGTTGTGGAGAAAAGGGTGTCGGTTGAGCCAGCAAAATATCGTCCATATAATGATAGATTAGAGTACGGGCCCAGTTTTGTCGCAGTGGCTGCAGGGCGGCATCAATGTAGATTTGGCACAATGTGGGCGAATTTCGCATTCCTTGCGGAAGGACTGTCCATTCAAAGCGTTGGTCCGGCCCCTCCCGATTAATCGCGGGAAGGGTAAAAGCAAATCTTTGTCTATCATCTTCATGCAAAGCGATAGTGAAAAAACAGTCTTTTAGATCCACAATAAGCAGGTGCCAGCCTTCCGGTATCATAGCTGGGTTGGGCAAACCAGGCTGTAATGCTCCCATGTCATACATTTGTTTATTTACAGCTCTCAAATCATGGAGCAGTCGATATTTCCCTGATTTCTTCTTAATAACAAAAATGGGAGTATTCCAAGGGCTTGTCGATAGCCTTAGGTGCCCTTGTTCGAATTGTTCTCGGACGAGTGTGTGTGCCTGTTCTAGACTTTCCCGTTTTAGTGGCCATTGCTCTACCCACACTGGTTCTGTTGTTCTCCAGCGAAGCGGGATCGGGAAAGTCCAAGCAATGGCCGCTCCTAAAAAGGGGGGTCCGAAGTAAGGACCATTCCCATTTGTGCAAGGATGTCACGCCCTATCAATGCATGTACCCCCTCAGGCAATGGGACAATAGAAACAGTACAATTCACTACCTTGTCCCCTATGGTCCATCGTAGAAGGGGTGATTTGCGAGCAAGGGTCAATCCTCCTACTCCCGCGACCGTGGCGCTGCTCGCGTAGGTCGGCCATTGAGCCGGCCACTTACGCGTGCTGATTATGGAAATGTCAGCGCCAGTGTCTAGAAGAGCAACAAGTGATATAGTTAGGTTGGCGTATTGCACAGCAACCGGGCGTTGTGGCCTTTGGCGCAAGCCGACAGTTAGTAGGGCCATTTGTCCTGTAGATCCAAAGGCTCCTTGCCCTCGTGGCTGCTCTTGCAGCGGTGGAAGGGCTCCCGCAAGATGTGGTAGGGGAATTAATTGCGCCACCTTGGTGCCTTTAGCGATGAAGAGCGGTGGGAATAACGTGTGGGCCATGATCTGGATCTCACCGTGGTAATCTTTATCAATCAGTCCCACCAACACATTAAGTCCCAGCATGGTGGCCGATGAACGGCCTATAAGTAGTGCTCCGACAGCTTGTCCATTGATACAGATTGGTCCTTGAGTGCTAGTAGCAATCCGGACAGGCTTTGAGTCCAACAGGGTACAATCTACTGCTGTTGCCAGGTCCAAGCCGAGGCTTCCGCTTGTGGCTGGTCTGAGCTGAAGGGATTGAGTGCTGCCGGATATGCAGCCGCTTTTTGTGTCGGCGCGGGGCGGCTTTTCCCGCTGAACCGTCCGTTTCCCGGTTTAGAAGCGCGACATGCAGTCTCATTGTGGTTGTCCGACCGGCAGTTTCTGCACCATACTGAGCCGGCATCGCAGTTCCGTCTGATGTGTCCAGCAGCGCCGCAACGGTAGCATCGTGGGCGAGATGATTCACTAGCATTTAATCGTTGAACGGAGGCTTGCAAAGGAGCAAGGGCTGCAAGAACTTGACTCTGCGTAGCCTGCGCGTGTTCCTTTAAACTATTCCCTAGTTCCTTTACTGCCTCAACTAACATTGCCTGTGGCCCTACCGGTACCTGAGCCATCCTTTCTAGTCCTTCCTCGATAGTCCATGTCCCTGGCAATGTAGCCAAGATGTTGCGTGTGGCCGGATTACTATTTTGTATAGCACACTGCTTTAGTATAGTGCCTCTGAGATAATCGGGCACCCCGGCCGCCTGTATGGCGTCTGCTACTCGATCTATAAATAGGCCAAATGGTTCCTCTCTTCCTTGCTTAATACCCATATATGAAGGCACACCTCCATGTTCCTTAAGACGATCAAAAGCCTGTCTTGCCAATGTCATTGATTCTTTTACTTTATCCGGTCCCATAAGTGCCTGTGCTTCTGGCCGCAGATACGGTCCCACCCCCAATAGCTCATCAAGGGTGACTCCATGTAACGGATCTCCCGGTTGCTTTACTGTGGCAACTGATTGCTGACAAGCAGCCTGCCAATGCGCATTAAACAACAGCTGCTGGTGTTGTGTCAAAATCAGCTTCATAATACTACGTACATCCCCCGGGAGTAATATATTGGTGCCCCAGATAAAGTCTAGCATTTGCCTTGTGGGCTCTCCTTTGATCCCTGAGTCACTCACCGTGGATCGCAACTGAGTTAATAACTTCCAATCTAGGTTCTGAATTGTGGCAGTTATTCGCCCTTGGTCATCTGGCTGGTAAGTTACTGGGAATGCCTCATGTACAATGCTCGAGGCAAATTCTCTATCTCCGGGGGCCATCGCCTCCTCTGCAATTTGCTGCCACATCCTCTGTCTTTCTGTGGTAATGCTCTGCCCCTCCGTGGAGGGATTATGACTCATTCTTTTCCCTGCATAACTTTCTTCTGACTCCTCTCCCTTTTCTGTTTCCATTGGGGGGGCCGATGGGTCCTCACTATCTCCAGGTGGCTCGGGAGGAGATGGAACAAAGACCGAGTGCTCCCACGCTCCCGCTACCCCTTGAGGGACGACTATAGTGCGAACCGAGGGAGGCAACGGGCAACCCGAGGGAAGGGTAGCTGGCTTTTGTTGCGAGGCAGTCGCACCCGTCCCAGTTGATCCCCCTAACCTTTCAGACGCAGCAGCTCTCTGCTCTGCTTTATGCATCACCAGAGCGTTCGTAACTGCACGCCAAGGTTTCATCAGTTTCTTGGCTAACTTCTCATCACTTATTACTTCATCAAAAAATTTATCCCCATATCTCCGCCACTCCTCTTCCTCAAAAACTGTATCGGGATTGGCAAAGAATCCTCTAGCTACCCCATCAGCTAATAACTCTGGTAATTCCTTTTTACAATGTAAACCTTCTATGCTCCGCTTTTCTAAAAAGCATTTGAGCAAATCATACGCCGCTTGTCTATTCATACCTTCGTCAGCGCGCTGTTGCAGCCTTGGCTTGCAGGTTCAGCCCTCTGTAGGGTCCCTGTTCGGGCGCCATTTGTCGCGACGGAGGGAAGACAGGGCCACTCAATATGAGTGATCAGCAAGCTTCGTTTATTGATTGACACAGTTGCCTTTTATGTCCTAACATAATTAGCTCATACATATTACAAAAGTTAAGCTCATGATTGGTTAGTTCTTAGAAAGATCAACTCCGCCCTTGGTTCCTTCTTTACAGTTACTTTCATCCTCTTTTCCCATGCCTGAGCAGCTGCAACCTCCCTGTTATCATACAACAATTATAGTCAAGGACAAGGTGTCCTTGCCAGCCAGCAATTACAGGGGCTGAATCCGATGTTTCTCAAGCTTTTGCTCGGCCAGCTGGATCATGTCTACGTGACCCTTCTCAGCTAGCCATTCTTCCACAGAGGGGGATGTGATGTCCTAGAGGGAGGGCTGTGATGTCACAGAGGGTGTTGTGTTGTCACAGGTTGGGGTTGTGAGGTTAGAGGTTTGGGGTGTGACGTCATAGAGGGGGGTTGTGATGTCATATAGGGAGGGTTATGACGTCACAGGTTGGGGTTGTTCCGTCACAGGTTTGGGTTGTGATGTCACAGGGTGTGGTTGTGATGTAGAGGGGTTGTGATGTCATAGTGGGATTGTGATGTCACAGAGTGGGGTTGTGATGTCATCGGGGGTTGTGAGGTCATGGGTGTTGTGACATCATAGGTTGGGGTTCTGATGTCATAGAGTTGGCTTGTGATGACATAAGCGGGGTTGTGACATCATAGTTTGGGGTTGTGATGTCATAGAGGGAGGGTTGTGATGTCACAGGTTGGGGTTGTGGCATCATAGAGTGGGGTGTGATGTCATAAAGGGGGTTGTGATGTCATAGGTTGGGGTTGTGATGTCATGGAGGGTTGTGATGTCACAGGTTGTGGTTGTGACATCATAGAGTGGGGTTGTGATGCCATAGAGGGGGTTGTGAGGTTAGAGGTTTGGGGTGTGACGTCATAGAGGGGGTTGTGATGTCATAGAGTGTGGTTGTGATGTCACAGAACCGCATTGTGATGTCATAGAGGGGGATTGTGATGTCATAGAGGTAGGGTTGTGAAGTCATAGAAGGGCGTTGTGAAGTCACAGAGTGGGGTTGTGACGTCATAGAGTGGGATTGTGATGTCATAGAGTGAGGTTGTGACGTCATAGAGTGGGGTTGTGATGTCATAAAGGGGGTTGTGACGTCATAGTGGTGTTTGTGATGTCACAGAGTCCGGTTGTGATGTCGCGGAGGGTTGTGATGTCATAGAGGTAGGGTTGTGACATCATACAAGGGCGTTGTGATTTCACAGAGTGTGGTTGTGACGTCATAGTGGGGTTTGTGATGTCATAGAGTAGGGTTGTGATGTCATAGAGTCGGGTTGTGATATCATAGAGTAGGGTTGTGGTGTCATAGAGGTAGGGTTGTGACATCATAGACGGGACTGTGACGTCATAGAGTGCGGTTGTGACGTCATAGTGGGGTTTGTGATGTCACAGAGTGGTTTGTGATGTCATAGAGTGGGGTTGTGATGTCACAGAGTTGGGTTGTGACGTCATAGAGTCAGTTGTCACATCATAGTGGGGTTTGTGACGTCATAGTGGGGCGTTGTCATTTCACAGAGTGCGGTTGTGACGTCATAGTGGGGTTTGTGTTGTCACAGAGTGGATTGTGATGTCATAGAGTGGGATTGTGATGTCATAGAGGGGGATTATTATGTCATAGAGGTAGGGTTGTGACATCATAGTAAGGCATTGTGATTTCAAAGAGTTGGGTTGTGATGTCACAGAGTTGGGTTGTGATGTCACAGAGTTGGGTTGTGATGTCATAGAGTGGGGTTGTGATGTCATAGAGGTAGGGTTGTGACATCATAGAGGGACGTTGTGATGTCACAGAGTGCTTTGTGATTTCATAGAGTGGGGTTCTAACATCGTAGAGGTGGTTGTGACATCATAGAGGGAGGGTTGTGATGTCACAGAGGGGTTTGTGATGTCATAGAGTGGGGTTGTGACGTCATAGAGATAACGTTGTGACATCATAGAGTGTGGTTGTGACGTCATAGAGGGAGTTGTGACATCATCAGGGATTGTGATGTCATAGATGTGGTTATGATTTCATAGAGGGGGTTGTGACGTCCTAGAGTGCGGTTGTGAGTCATAGTGGGGTTTGTGATGTCACAGAGTCCGGTTGTGATGTCATAGGGGGAAGGTTGTGATGTCATAGAGGTAGGGTTGTGATGTCATAGAAGGGCGTTGTGATTTCACAGAGTGTGGTTGTGACGTCATAGTGGGGTTTGTGATGTCATAGAGGTAGGGTTGTGATGTCATAGAGTAGGATTGTGATGTCATAGAGTCGGGTTGTGATATCATAGAGTAGGGTTGTGGTGTCATAGAGGTAGGGTTGTGACATCATAGACGGGGCTGTGACGTCATAGAGTGCGGTTCTGACGTCATAGTGGGGTTTGTGACGTCATAGAGTGGGGTTGTGATGTCACAGAGTTGGGTTGTGGTGTCGTAGAGGTAGGGTTGTGACGTCATAGAGGGACGTTGTGATTTCACAGAGTTGGTTGTGACGTCATAGAGTCAGTTGTCACGTCATAGTGGGGTTTGTGACATCACAGAGGGGTTTCTGATGTCACAGAGTCAGGTTGTGACGTCATAGAGTGGGATTGTGATGTCATAGAGGGCTTATGATGTCATAGAGTGGGGTTGTGTTTTCATAGAGGTAGGGTTGTGACGTCATAGAAGGGCGTTGTGATTTCACAGAGTCGGGTTATGACGTCATAGAGTGTGGTTGTGACGTCATAGAGTGTGGTTGTGGTGTCATAGTGGGGTTTGTGATGTCACAGAGTGGTTTGTGATGTCATAGAGTGGGGTTGTGATGTCATCGGGGATTGTGATGCCATAGAGGTAGGGTTGTGATGTCATCGGGGATTGTGATGTCATAGAATTCTTGAGCAGAACATCCAGGATTTTGGGGTTCTTTTGATGGAGGAGGAGGCAAAAATCCACGTTGAGCCGTGGGAATGAGGGCGACCCCTGGGAAAAGGGGAGGAGGGAACTGGGGGTGGGGGTGGGTGTCGCTCGGCCCCTTCTCCACAGCGTGTTTTTGGGTGGAGGGTCCCCCATATGGGCCAGAAACCCCCCCAAAGGCCCAGTGCTGTCCCAGTAAAGCACTGGTTTTGCTGACGTCCCAGGCCGTTGCCGGCCTCCCGCGTTCCACACAACATTCCGAGGCGGCGGTCGCTCGCTGGCCGTGGCTGTGGCAGCTTCCTACCGCTGTGGAGAGTGACATTCAGCAGTTGGATTGTTTTTTTGGGGAAACCCCCAAATTGTCCTGCCCGATGGGGCCCAAAAAGCCTCCAGTGGCCGAAGGGTAACGCTGGGGGTGGGAAGGGGCGGTGGAAGTTGGTGGCGGAAGACTGAGTGATGTTTTGGTGGGAAATAGGGACCGGTTTTGCCCCAACTGACCACGTTTTCCCTCTTTTGAAGCGTTTGTTGCGCCGTATCCATTCCCGACGTGCCTTCCTCGCCCTCCTCTTCCTCCCCCTTTCAGCCGCATCAATGTCGGGGAGCAGTTGCAGGCGGAGCTGCCTGCCCTGCGGGACAGATCCCTCTTGGAAGAGGAGGACGAAGGAGCCTCCCTGGTTTGGAAGCCCTGGGGTGACATGGAAAGCAAGCCCGAGCCGCAGGAGAAAGGTTTCTCTTCAGGCTTTTCTTGTGGGAAAGGGGCAAATTCCCCCTTTTCAGAGTTACTTGATAGGGTGTTTGGGTTCTCCCCCTGTCTTGTCTTGGCCCCGTAGCGTTGGAGGGAAGGAGATGGCTCGTTTTTGGGAGGAAAGTGGCTAGATAAGAGCCGATGGTGCTCTCGGGAGCATCTTCCATGAGAAAGGGGGGGTTTTGGCGGTCCCAGCTCATCTGCAGCCAGGGAGGAGTTTCTCTCTGGAGATCCCGCTCCCAAAGCTCTTGAGCGAGCCTTTTTTTTGTCCATCAGAAGACTTTTGGCCTCATCCAGAAGGAGGTAAAGCCGTTGGAGCGGGGCGGAGCTGGTTAGCGGGGAGGCTTTTAACCCAGAAAGCCCTATTTTCAATCCCCCGTTGGAATCCTGTCCTTAGGACCCTTCTTCCTGCTAAAATCCCAGCGGGACAAGACATCATTGCCCTCCTTTGTAATGACAAGGGAGTATTTAATATCCCTGGATTTCTCCCCATAGATCCAGAGGCAAACCGTGGCCCAGTGTGTTGACTCTTGTTACTTCTGGAGGAAGACAGTGCGATTTGGGTGCACCTGACCTCGCCTGCTGGAGAAAAGGGTCAAGAGAGTCTGGGATGAGGTGGAAAAAGCCAAAGGCGAGGTAAAAAAGCTGCTGGGGGGGTTTGTTTCCTCAACGAATCCATCTGCTCAAACGTTCCTTGCCAGGAAACAGGGATTTGCTTCACGGAAATAGATATTATTTGAATTTTTGGTGGGCGGGGCAACGGGGTGGCTGTGTGGCTTCAGTGCGTGGGAATTGCACCTTTTCAGCCCCTTTGATAGATTTTGTGGAGGAAAGTGCTTTTCCGCTTGGGACAGTGGAAATAATACAGTTTTTCTTGCACCCCGTTGTGGCTTTGCACCCCGTTTTCCCATTGGTTTTTTGGCTGTTTAGACTTTACCTGGGCTGATAAACCGTGTGAAATCCGTGGCCAAAAAATCTTATTTTTCTGCCTTTTTGAGCCATTTCAAGTTATTTTGTCCCTGGTTTGCAGGCCGTCTGCCACCAGAAGAAGAGGCCACGTGCGACCCCCAAAGACAAGCCCACGCCGGGGCGTCACCACCCGCAGCCCCACAGCGCCTGCGGCTCCTCCGGGGATGCCGGGACCTCCCTGTGCTGGGACTTGCCCTGAGGTGAGTGCGGAAGGTCAGCCCTCCCTTTTTCTTCCCCAAATGCCTCCTTTGGGTTCAGAAAAGCACCCTGGGTGGGGGGCGGGGCGGGGGCAGAAGGGAAGGGCAGCTGGAGGATTGCCCTTGCCCAGGTGCCTCTTGGTGGTTTTATTTGACTTTCAACCCCCAATGTTCTGTCTTTTTGGAGTCCGGGAGACCTTCCCCGGAGCCGTGAGGTTCAGAGCGGCCCCTCCTTGTGCAAAAGCCTCAGGTTTCCCCTTTTTGCCCAGGACAAACTCAAGTTCCATTGAGTTTTGTGGCCCGAGGCTTGCCCACTCCAGTCCCTCACAGCCAGCAAAATGCCTCCAGTTTTAATTTGACCTCATTTGAAGTGATCGCCCAATTAATTCTCCTACTTTAACCCCCACCGATCCATCTTCTTTAACCACCAGCATCCAGACCGGTGTTGTTTCTCTGAAGCTGGGTCTAATGGATTTCTAGAGGAAGGACTTACAAATCCCTTTTTCCTTTGTTCTGCTGCCTTGTCCCTAAGGGCAGTTTCCCACGGGGTCCTATTTCCTAACTCCTTGAAGAGCTGGAAGTTTGCTTTCTTAAAATGTGGCGTCCTAACTGTGCTTCTCGTGGGCTTCCAACTTGTGAAGAGAGTGAAGTGCACTAGAGCATGATGACTGCAGCCCATGGACTAGGGGATTGGGGGATGGAAAGGGCCCCCGGGGTTTCGCTTTGCTCGTTTCGCTTCTAGAAAAGCCCCAACTGGCTCAATGCCCGCCTTCTGGCCCGGGGCAGCCGCAGGGGTGAAGTGGTAGCCGGAGGGTCCATCTCCAGAGCCCTGATTTCCCTGAGAAGGGGGAAATTTTGTGGGGGATGGAGTGGTGTGTGAGGAGGAGGAGGAGGGCAAGGAAGGCTAAAGGAGGGTCTTGGCGGAAAGATTTTTATCCCCAGCGTGGTTTTGTCAGATTTTTTGGGCAGAACATCCAGGATTTTGGGGTTCTTTTGATGGAGGATGAGGCAAAAATCCACGTTGAGCTGTGGGAATGAGGGCGACCCCTGGGAAAACGGGAGGAGGGAAGTGGGGGTGGGGGTGGGTGTCGCTCGGCCCCTTCTCCACAGCGTGTTTTTGGGTGGAGGGTCCCCCATATGGGCCAGAAACCCCCCCAAAGGCCCAGTGCTGTGCCAGTAAAGCACTGGTTTTGCTGACGTCCCAGGCCGTTGCCGGCCTCCCGCGTTCCACACAACATTCCGAGGCGGCGGTCGCTCGCTGGCCGTGGCTGTGGCAGCTTCCTACCGCTGTGGAGAGTGACATTCAGCAGTTGGATTGTTTTTTTGGGGAAACCCCCAAATTGTCCTGCCCGATGGGGCCCAAAAAGCCTCCAGTGGCCGAAGGGTAACGCTGGGGGTGGGAAGGGGCGGTGGAAGTTGGTGGCGGAAGACTGAGTGATGTTTTGCTGGGAAATGGGGACCGGTTTTGCCCCACCTCACCACGTTTTCCCTCTTTTTTAGCGTTTGTTGCGCCGTATCCATTCCCGACGTGCCTTCCTCCCCCTCCTCTTCCTCCCCCTTTCAGCCGCATCAATGTCGGGGAGCAGTTGCAGGCGGAGCTGCCTGCCCTGCGGGACAGATCCCTCTTGGAAGAGGAGGACGAAGGAGCCTCCCTGGTTTGGAAGCCCTGGGGTGACATGGAAAGCAAGCCCGAGCCGCAGGAGAAAGGTTTCTCTTCAGGCTTTTCTTGTGGGAAAGGGGCAAATTCCCCCTTTTCAGAGTTACTTGATAGGGCGTTTGGGTTCTCCCCCTGTCTTGTCTTGGCCCCGTAGCGTTGGAGGGAAGGAGATGGCTCGTTTTTGGGAGGAAAGTGGCTAGATAAGAGCCGATGGTGCTCTCGGGAGCATCTTCCATGAGAAAGGGGGGGTTTTGGCGGTCCCAGCTCATCTGCAGCCAGGGAGGAGTTTCTCTCTGGAGATCCCGCTCCCAAAGCTCTTGAAAGAGCCTTTTTTTTGTCCATCAGAAGACTTTTGGCCTCATCCAGAAGGAGGTAAAGCCGTTGGAGCGGGGCGGAGCTGGTTAGCGGGGAGGCTTTTAACCCAGAAAGCCCTATTTTCAATCCCCCGTTGGAATCCTGTCCTTAGGACCCTTCTTCCTGCTAAAATCCCAGCGGGACAAGACATCATTGCCCTCCTTTGTAATGACAAGGGAGTATTTAATATCCCTGGATTTCTCCCCATAGATCCAGAGGCAAACCGTGGCCCAGTGTGTTGACTCTTGTTACTTCTGGAGGAAGACAGTGCGATTTGGGTGCACCTGACCTCGCCTGCTGGAGAAAAGGGTCAAGAGAGTCCGGGATGAGGTGGAAAAAGCCAAAGGCGAGGTAAAAAAGCTGCTGGGGGGGTTTGTTTCCTGGACGAATCCATCTGCTCAAACGTTCCTTGCCAGGAAAGAGGGATTTGCTTCACGGAAATAGCTATTATTTTAATTTTTGGTGGGCGGGGGAAGGGGGTGGCTGTGTGGCTTCAGTGCGTGGGAATTGCACCTTTTCAGCCCCTTTGATAGATTTTGTGGAGGAAAGTGCTTTTCCGCTTGGGACAGTGGAAATAATAGAGTTTTTCTTGCACCCCGTTGTGGCTTTGCACCCCGTTTTCCCATTGGTTTTTTGGCTGTTTAGACTTTACCTGGGCTGATAAACCGCGTGAAATCCATGGCCAAAAAATCTTATTTTTCTGCCTTTTTGAGCCATTTCAAGTTATTTTGTCCCTGGTTTGCAGGCCGTCTGCCACCAGAAGAAGAGGCCACGTGCGACCCCCAAAGACAAGCCCACGCCGGGGCGTCACCACCCGCAGCCCCACAGCGCCTGCGGCTCCTCCGGGGATGCCGGGACCTCCCTGTGCTGGGACTTGCCCTGAGGTGAGCGCGGAAGGTCAGCCCTCCCTTTTTCTTCCCCAAATGCCTCGTTTGGGTTCAGAAAAGCACCCTGGGTGGGGGGCGGGGCGGGGGCAGAAGGGAAGGGCAGCTGGAGGATTGCCCTTGCCCAGGTGCCTCTTGGTGGTTTTATTTGACTTTCAACCCCCAACGTTCTGTCTTTTTGGAGTCGGGGAGACTTTCCGCGGAGCCGTGAGGTTCAGAGCGGCCCCTCCTTGTGCAAAAGCCTCAGGTTTCCCCTTTTTGCCCAGGACAAACTCAAGTTCCATTGAGTTTTGTGGCCCGAGGCTTGCCCACTCCAGTCCCTCACAGCCAGCAAAATGCCTCCAGTTTTAATTTGACCTCATTTGAAGTGATCGCCCAATTAATTCTCCTAATTTAACCCCCACCGATCCATCCTCTTTAACCACCAGCATCCAGACCGGTGTCGTTTCTATGAAGCTGGGTCTAATGGATTTCTAGAGGAAGGACTTACAAATCCCTTTTTCCTTTGTTCTGCTCCCTTGTCCCTAAGGGCAGTTTCCCACGGGGTCCTATTTCCTAACTCCTTGAAGAGCTGGAAGTTTGCTTTCTTAAAATGTGGCGTCCTAACTGTGCTTCTCGTGGGCTTCCAACTTGTGAAGAGAGTGAAGTGCACTAGAGCATGATGACTGCAGCCCATGGACTAGGGGATTGGGGGATGGAAAGGGCCCTCGGGGTTTCGCTTTGCTCCTTTTGCTTCTAGAAAAGCCCCAACTGGCTCAATCCCCGCCTTCTGGCCCGGGGCAGCCGCAGGGGTGAAGTGGTAGCCGGAGGGTCCATCTCCAGAGCCCTGATTTCCCTGAGAAGGGGGACATTTTGTGGGGGATGGAGCGGTGTGTGAGGAGGAGGAGGAGGGCAAGGAAGGCTAAAGGAGGGTCTTGGCGGAAAGATTTTTATCCCCAGCGTGGTTTTGTCAGATTTTTTGGGCAGAACCTCCAGGATTTTGGGGTTCTTTTGATGGAGGATGAGGCAAAAATCCACGTTGAGCCGTGGGAATGAGGGCGACCCCTGGGAAAACGGGAGGAGGGAACTGGGGGTGGGGGTGGGTGTCGCTCGGCCCCTTCTCCACAGCGTGTTTTTGGGTGGAGGGTCCCCCATATGGGCCAGAAACCCCCCCAAAGGCCCAGTGCTGTCCCAGTAAAGCACTGGTTTTGCTGACGTCACAGGCCGTTGCCGGCCTCCCGCGTTCCACACAACATTCCGAGGCGGCGGTCGCTCGCTGGCCGTGGCTGTGGCAGCTTCCTACCGCTGTGGAGAGTGACATTCAGCAGTTGGATTGTTTTTTTGGGGAAAAGGAGGTAAAGCCGTTGGAGCAGGGCGGAGCTGGTTAGCGGGGAGGCTTTTAACCCAGTGACGCGCGGAAACAAACCTTACAACTCGCAGAGAGTTATAAAGCAGGTATGTTTATTGCGGCGCCGGGTGCAAGGGGGATTTCTCCTCCAAACTTGCACACCGGTTTGTGAAACAAGCGTCTATTTATGGTGAAAAGCGTACATATTCATTAAGGTGGGCTGGGTTATTATAATTAATTCTAAGAAAAGGCGTTACTATTGTAATTATTTCTAAGAACTCATTATCATAAGTCTCCTCCCCTTGCCGCATGCGCACTGCCGCCTGGTGGTCGTGGGCCAGGGTCTTCTGGAGGAAGGCTCGCAGTCTTCTTCACCGGGTACCTTCACCTTTGTCCCAGAAAGCTTGGGTTGGCCGGATCCCAAACCGCAGAACTAGTCCCGACCAGATGGACACCTTTCCCAGACAGTTGGGTCCCTCCTTAGCATGCAGGCTGCTCCCGCTATCTTATACACAAGGTCATTTCTTTATCTTGGAATGCTGGGCTCCGAGCTTTGTTCTTTCCCAGGCTGTACTAAATTCACATTAACAACCTTTAACCATTCATTTTCTGAATCAAGTCCCCCCTTTTCTTTCACCTTTGTAAATTCTTTTACAATTGCCTATAACACACTCTCCCTCTCCATCTGATTTCTAAAATACTTCCCTGATTCCACCCGTTCACGGAGCTGATGCTTCTTCCATTGAATGTATTCGTCTTTGGCCCCCCTGGTACAACACATAAGACATCTAATTAATGCACACACTAAAGTTCCTAACATAAGTATTGCTACTAGAAGGAGAAACAGTCGCTTAAGCCAAGCCAAGTTAGGTAACCACGAGGTTAACTTTTCCCAAAGGTCGGAAAACCCGAATGTGGTGTCATCTTGCGCAGTCAGATGCAAAATCTGAGTTTTAGCTATGAGATTTTGTAAGTCTTTCTCTATTCTTCCGTTTTGGTTTACATATGAGCAACAGCTTTGATTAATCACTGCACATAAGCCTCCCTCTTTCCAAGTTAATAAGTCTAATGCCATTCTGTTTTGTCCCACCACATTTGCTAATGACTGGACTTCTTGTTGAAGTGCCTGTATAGCATCGATTGTAGATTTCTCAAGCACTTCTATAGTGGCCGATATGCTTACAATTGCTTTCTCCAATTCACTGACGCCCAGGAACGGTATAAGCCACCTTACAAAGCTATGGGATCTTGTTCCCCTCGTCACGACAGGCTTTTCTACTCCCCGAATTCTCCTCCAAGGTGTTCTCAACATACCTGAGGGGATTTCAGACTGATTAAACACCGTATCCTGGCTAGTTAGATAGCCTATCGTGCAAGTTCCCTTCCATCCTGCGGGCAGCTGTTTTCTGCTATATCCATCTCCACACAACCACCAATACCCTTGAGGTAACTTACAGGGTCCCATAGTTGCTGTCAAATTCGCACCTAAAAACTTTCCTGCCTGATACCATCCATACTCCCACGAATATCCTTCTCCTTCAGAAACACCACTACTTTTATATGCAACTAGTTGGGTTTTGTCGCAATAGTCAATATACGTTGCCTTTATCCCTGTTAGATCCCAATTCCCCACATCAACAGTTGTCTTATTAATCCAGAACTTGCTCCATTCCCAGGCTATTGTCTTATTCACCGGCCCCCTGTGTCTATATTCCCCGTGTTCCCAGGTACAATTGTTACTGCTAATTAATACCACAAGCTCTTCTTTCAATAGTTGTAAATCAAATCTGGGTCCTAAGGGGTAGACATTATCATCGTATTCACAATATCCATTCGACTCATTTCCCCCTTTTGCCCAAAATTTGGGCCAGGTTCCGTTGGCATAGTTCCAATTGCTTGCTGCCACCCCATATAGAGGTAATTTCATTTCTCCTTTAGGTAAGGTGGTACATACCCAACAATCTGACAGATTAGTAGCTTTCACCAATGTTTCCAGACTTCGTGTATATGTATTCGTATCCCATGTCCCTCCCCCCGAAATACAAAGTCCCGGCATGTTGACGACTATCAAGGTTACTAATGTCCATCTTTTCGTTGGTGGCGAAGCTTCAGGGGTCCGGTCTGCGTTGATGTCCATTGGGGTTCTGGAGCTCTCTTGACGCGAGTCCAATGGATCCAAGCGGCTTGTTCCTTAATCTTTATGGCCGTGTGAGTGGTCAGCAGTACCTGGAAGGGACCTTCCCACTTTGGCCTCAGTGGTGAATCTGTAAAAGACTTAACATATACATAATAACCACCATGGTTGAGCCGGGACCTGCTGGTCAAACTAAGGGGTAAGATGGGGCTACACAGGATATGGAAGAAGGGACAGGCAACCTGGGAAGAGTATAGGGATGTTGCCCGGCTGTGTAGGAATAAGGTCAGGGAGGCCAAGGCACAGCTAGAATTGGACTTGGCAAGGGACATAAAGAAAAACAAGAAAGGCTTCTACAAGTACATTAACCAGAAAAGGAAGGTTTGTCGCGACGGAGGGAAGACAGGGCCACTCAATATGAGTGATCAGCAAGCTTCGTTTATTGATTCACACAGTGGCCTTTTATGTTCTAACATAATTAGCTCATACATATTACAAAAGTTAAGCTCATGATTGGTTAGTTCTTAGAAAGATCAACTCCACCCTTGGTTCCTTCTTTACAGTTACTTTCATCCTCTTTTCCCATGCCTGAGCAGCTGCAACCTCCCTGTTATCATACAACAATTATAGTCAAGGACAAGGTGTCCTTACCAGCCCAGTAGTTACGGGGGCTGAATCCGATGTTTCTCAAGCTTTTGCTCGGCCAGCAGGATCATGTCTACGTGACCCTTCTCAGCTAGCCATTCTCCCACAATTCCCCCGTTTTTATTTTGAATGACATAGGCTTGGTTACATCCGTAACACAAGGGTTTTCATACAAGACAACACACAACTCACACAAAGCAATGCTATTAGTACAATGATTAAGACTAGCAATCCCGTCTGTAAAAGGTTTCTCAGCCATCCGGACAGACCCAACCAGTCTCCAAGAGCACCCAGGCCAAAGAATCCTGAATCTTGTTCTATCTTTTGAGTATGCGTCATTAGGTATTGAATTTCTTTATGGATAGATCTTGAGTGATCCTCCAGATCCATACAACACATTCCATCGAAATCCTCACAGCCATGTCCGTGGGCTAGCAAAAGGAAATCTATCGCGGCTCTATTCTGTAATACCGCGTGTTGCACTGTGGATAGATCATCTGCACGTTCGGACAGGACTCTGCTTGTTGCGTTGGCTTGCTTTGCCACCCAACATGCTATACTATTCAAATTTCTATGTGCTCGTGCTGCGGCAATACCTGGCGTAAAAAGGGATGCGAAGATGACTTCCCATTTGTTCCAGAGGCTAATTTGGTCGGAACAATCGCTAGTCAGGCTGTGGGAAGTGTCTCTTGTAAATCGATATCGGTGAGTGCTGTTAGGGTGCATTAGTGGTGCAGCTAGACTAAGTTGGCCTATAGTACATGGTCCTCCCTGAGGGTTTGAAGGGATTCCTGACCATGCTCGGTTGCCGCAGATTAAAAAGAATCCTTTTGGAAGGCGCCTGGGCAGTACAGTGCCAGGAGCTGGAGAACTCTCACTACGGGCCATTCTTTGACACCAGGTTTTCCTCCAACTAGTATGGTTTTCTATTGGAGAGAGGATTGTAGGGGCCGTCTCCCTGACCATGCGTCCCTCCTTTTGCTCCCTGGTCCAACTCTCAGTGCCAATATATATGCAATAACTGGCGTTGAGGGAGTCCGCTAGATCAATCTCCTGTGGTTCGGGACCTACAGGGAGCTTATCATCCCAAATGTCATACTTTTCAAACATTTCCGCAATGTCATTCCACATGAATTGGACTTTACTTGTCACCTTATACTGTTGTCTCAATTCTGAGAGGGATTCATAAAATACCTTAAAGGTGACACTGGTCAAGGGCACCCCTATAAGGCACGTAGTAAATGGGGAGCGGGGTGTTGCTAGGCTTGCACAAAAGCTGGTCGTGTTGAGTGACCGAGCTAAAGTTACCCACACATTTTCTCGTGGGTCAAACATCTCGCTATATGGGATGGCTCTTATGCTTACAACTAAGGCAACTACTATAAAGCTTTCTATACCTAAAGTAACCATTTTCTCTGTTTCAACTTCTAAGCAAATAGCATGCACATAATACCTAGGGGTTACAGACCCCACAGACTGTACAATTAATTTCTGTCTTTGCGACCTCGTGGTTCACACTCAGGCGCAGCGGTCTCAGTCCGTTGGTTTATGGTGATTAGTCGGGTCACCTTCAGCGGCGACTTCAGGGTGGTCGATGGCGGGCCTTACCCAACGGCTGGGAACCCAGATGGTACCTGTATCGGTAGAAACACAGATATAGCCGCGTCCCACATAAACCACTTTTGCGGGACCTGTCCATTGACCTGTTTTAGCATCTTTATATAGCACTCTCATGTGCGGTGACTGGGGGGCTTCTGACTTCACGTAATGCCTCGCGATTGGCGGATCATTGCTATCTCCAAACACACATAAATGATTGAGCACAAAGAGAACCTTTTGTACCCTTTCCCTTACGTCTACAATGTCTTTAAATTTCTCCAGGTAACGCTTTACTGTCCCGTTGGCTCTTTCTACTATGGCCTGCCCAGTCGGGGAATGGGGAATGCCAGTAACGTGAGTGATGTTCCATAGCTGCATAAATTGCTTCAACGACCCACTGCTGTACGCTGGGCCATTATCAGTTTTGATCGTGCCTGGAACTCCCAGGACGGCAAAACAACTCGTTAGATGTCGCCTTACATCGCGAACTTTTTCCCCCGGCTGTGGGGTAGCCCATATCATATGGCTGTATGTATCTACAGTTACATGCAAGTACTTCAATCGGCCAAGCGCAGAGACATGGGTAACATCCATTTGCCAAACCTCATTAGATTTCAATCCCCTAGGGTTAACTCCGCATCCGAGTCCTAATCCCGAATTGTGATGACTGCATATGGGGCAAGCTTTGACAATGGCTCGGGCTTCTTCTATGGAGAGTTTGTAAGTCTGAGCTAGCCCCTTCGCATTTTGGTGGAAGACAGAGTGAGCCTCTCGGGCTCGGCAGTGCGGTGCCAACGGAGGCTCTGTGGTGACCGTAACTAGGCGGTCGGCTCGAGCGTTGCCCTCTCCGAGGCCTTCTCCCCACTGGTGACTCCGGATGTGAATCACCGCGTACGGGTCATTTCTTTGCGTGATTGCGAGCTGCAAGCTGACTAGTAATTCTGTTAAGCGTCGATTCTTCAAGTCTCGCAGGCTCGCATCTTCAATGCGATTAACTATGCCTGCAACGTAGAGAGAGTCTGTGACTATATTTAGTGGGATATCTTTCCATCTGATGAATGCCCAGACCACTGCAAAAAGTTCCAGCGTTTGTA